>NC_018252.1:460712-570827 GCF_000227135.1 Leishmania donovani | reverse complement strand
CTGGGCCGGGTGGGAGGGAGGAAGGGGCGTTGTGCCCATGCTGTATGGCAGAGAAATACACGCGTTGAAAGGCAAAAGCGTGTACAGCGAAAAAAAAAAGGATCTGGTGAAGAAATATTGTTACTGCGCATCGTCTTCACCGTCGAGGGCTCTCAGCACGCTTTTCGGATCGTCATGCTGCTCTTGCTTTTATTGCAGTAACTTACAAAATCGCTTTCTTTGTCTTGTAAACACTGAGGCTCTGACCTCTGCTAAGGCATATACACACCCGTGCTGGCACACAGCAATAGGAGTAGATCATCAAAGAGTAGATAAGCAGCTGTGACGGTTAAGCAACGCAACAAAGATGAAGAACAGTGTTGCTCGAACGCAGCCGGAGAAGCACTTTGCACATGCACCGCAAAGCGAAAATTTGCCGTTGGCAATCGGCGCCGATTTTCACGACGACCCCATCAATCGAAGCTCATTGAGAAAAAGCCATAACTTGCTTCTCGAGAGGAAAACAGACCACGCACCTCACACAAAATACTGCTACAATGGCCAACCATTCGAAATGTCTCGCACCGCCGCTGAGGCTGCTGCTGCCGAGGACGAAGCGGCTGTATGGAAGGGGTGGTTCTCTGAGGATTTCACCAAAGAGGATTTAGATGATTTTGTCGTTCGAATGCTGGGGTACTTTACCGAAGATGTCTCAGAGAGCTGCGCAGAGAAAGAGCGTGTGCGCAAGGTGTGCATCAGCTTTTTTGTAAAGGATGATAGTCTTTCTATCACTGAAATTGGCCAGAGGAACAGCGGCCTGGGTGAGTCGAAAATCCTTTCTCGGCGTCAGGTTCCCAAAGACATGCGGAACCCTAATGATCTGCTTCTTCTTAGTGACTTTCGAATCGGGGATTCTGTGAACATTTACGGCCAGACGTTCTACATCGTCGATATGGACAAACGGAGCCGCCGTTACTTTCGCGAGGTTCTGGAGAAGGACGTTCCGGATGCGCAGAGCATTCCGCAGGATTCTTTCAGCCGCGCAGCTGCGGCCTCGGCGGAAAGGTCGACGAAACGAGTGGTGACCTCAGACGATATGGACCGCAAGCGCGCCATCGAGCAGCAGCTAACGGGTATTTACACGAAGCATTCTACAGAGGATATTGCAATCACGAAGGAGTTCTTGAAGAATAAGATCAACGAGCATTTGACCTATTTGGCGCTCTGGGATGATCGCGGCAACCTTAGCGGTGACTTACACTACTGTGTCATTAGAGTATTTCTGGAAAACAACACAATTGAGATTGCCGAACGTAGGCCAGAGAACAGCGGCCGATGGGGAGGGCCGATCTTGATTCACCGCCAGCGAATCCCACACCCGTCCGCCGACTTGACGCAGAGCAGGTATCAGCAGCATACGTACGGCAAGCTGATGAAAAACGATTATTTGTGCCCCGAGGATATTCAAGTCGGCGAAACATATATGATTTACGGGAAGCCGTTTTATGTGTACGACAGTGACTCTTTCACCCGCAATTACGTCAGAGAGAAGTACCAGGTAATCATCAGGGACGCTATAGATATCGCCCCTTTTGAGACACCGAAGAAGCAGACCTCGGTCTTCTACCCGCCTCCGCCGAACGGGTTCGGTAGCGAGCGTGAAACGCGAAGCAACTGGCTCTCTTTGGTTGGCAAGCCGGCAAGGGTCGACGATGAGATGGCGCAGCGCGAATCTGGGCGAGTGATGAAGTTTTCCGCAAAGCTTGCCAAACCGATTGTTGCCGGCGACGAAAGCAGAGAGTTTGTGGTTTCATTTCATTGTGAAACCAGGGAGCTGGAGATCTTCGAAAAGCCGAAGCGAAATTCGGGCATGTTGGGGGGCCGATTTCTTGCAAAGGGAGCGCACCGAAAGGACATGCTGAATGGGACCACGGTACCATTCACTCCTGATGATTTTCAGGTAGGTCGGGTGATCGAAATTTATCGGCGTCCATTCCTGCTCACTGGCCTCGACGCGGGAACGCAGAGAATTCTCGATGGCACTGACAAGGTCGTCACCGAGGACCGCATCAAGTGCCTCGTGGTGCTGTTGAAGCAGCAGCTGAATCTTAAGTTCTCTCGCGCAAACGAGGCATTTCTTGCGCTTGCACCACAAGGCACTCTTGGCTACGCTCAGGTGAAGGAGTTTCTGCGTGCGTGCAGCTGCAGCATCACTGACGAAGAGGCGCTTCTGGTTGTGCAGAACTTGTCCCCTGGCACCAATGGCGTGATCAACTACGACGACTTCCTTCAAATTGTGGACGTTTCTTCTGATTCGATGGACGAGGCCTCCCTTACAACTCGGTCTATCCGCAGCGTAAACATGACCAAGAATGATCAGCTGAAACTTGCCGCCACCGCTTCCGAAGAGAAGCAGCGACGCAAGCAGCTCCGTGATGTGCTGCAGTTCAAGCTTATTCAGCGAAAGGGAAGTGTGCAAGAGCAGTTTCGCTTGTTGAGCGATCATAGCGCCAATTCGAGACTCAACCGCAACACGTTTCGCATCTCCCTCAACACTGTACTGCACTTCAACATGAACAAGAATGACGAGGATACACTGGTGTCTCTGCTTTTCGACGGTGTCGAGGACGAAAACGGGGACATTACGTACAAGCAGTTCCAAGAGTTCGTGGACTCTGTTGACAACTGATGAGCTGGCTAGCGGATCTCGCGCTCAGCAGTTCTTTCTTCTCTAAAATGTACCGAGTTTCCGGCCTGCCTTTCGTTGTCTCAGCGGAGTGTTGAACATGTGTGCATATAGTGAATGTGCTGGGCGATGAATGTATCATAGTGCTGCACACCGTTTGCTTCTCGCGACGGCAGTGCTTCTTTTTCTACTTTTAGTTTGACATGTACCATACCCGTTTTCGGCGCCTTCAAAGGTGGTAGCCAGAAAACTGAAGACCACAAAAGAAATGTTTAACTTTCTCTTGCCTGCGGGGCGTTTGGGAACAAAGCCGAGGCTCCACTCTTCTCGCACGCACAGTGTGCAACGAGTGCAAGAGAGCGGTGGACACCAGATGGCCTTATGGATGGCTCTTGTCTCTCTTGGCTCGCTTTACTTTGAGGTGTGCCCTTTTGAGCTCCTCTGTTATGCTCTCAGTCTCTCTTATTCTTCCTGAAGGAGCGTTGCGAGTGAAATGTTCTCCATCTTCACTTTCCTCGTCTCGTTAGGTGTACAGCTCCACAGCACGTCTTATCGACCTGCGCGGTCTGGCGCTTTACTGAGTGAATGCTGTGGTGGACGGCGCGGCTGCTGTTCGGGGCTGGCGGCACACAAGGCGGTGTCAAAAAGCTTTCCGCCGTGAAAGCTGAGTATTGCGACTGGGCGCTCAAGGAGAACACACGAGCGCTGATCGGTTTCATTCATCACCCTCTCGTTACCGAGTACCTGATCCGCCTTCATGAGAAGCGGATTGCGCTGGAAAAGTGGCAGGAGGACTCCGTGAGCGACACTAAAGTTAACGCCCTTGTCAACTGCGTGGATAACTCCCCGTTCGACTACGTGAGGTGGAATACCAAGTACCGTGACGAGCTTGACATCGCAGAGAAGGTGTGTGCTGTGCTGCGGCAGTTGGATGAAAATGTGACGCTGCACGATCAGCTACAGTCCAAGAGCGTGCGCAGTAGGGAAGATGAGGAGATTTTTGACATGGCCAAGGAGGACATCGCCACACTCACGGACCAGCTCCGGGTGCTGGAGGGTGAGGTTAATGCGGTGATGGAGCGCCGGATCGGGTCTGATGATTTGGTAGGGTCCGTGACGAATGTCTGGAATATCAACGTTGAAGGGAAGGCTGGAGGTGAGGAGGCGAGTCTGTTTGCCGCAGAGCTGGCGGAAATGTATCGCATGTATGCGACAGAGTTTCGCAACTGGAAGGTTCGTCCGGTGGTTAAGGACGACGGCAGTGAAGCCGCCAACTCTAACGAGTTTCAGGTTTGCGGGGAAGGGGTCTATCGCAACATGCGCCACGAGATCGGCGTGCACAAAGTTCAGCGCGTGCCGGTGACAGACGCCGCAGGAAAGATGCAGACCTCCACCGCAGTTTTCACCATGATGCCTGTGCTGGATCCGGTATCGGTTGACGTTCACGAAAGCGACTGCAAGATCGACTTTGTTCGCGGCTCTGGCCCCGGCGGACAGGGGATGCAGAGCAGCTCCAACTGCGTGGTGCTCACGCACAAGCCCTCTGGTATATCCGTCAAGTGTCACCAGTCCCGCTCGGCCCTCGGAAACAAAGAGCTCGCACTGCAGACGGTAGCGCAGCAGATTCTGGTGCAGCGTGTGAAGGAGCAGAACAGTTCTCTCCACAAAGCGTGGCAAAACCAATGGAGCAGCGGGGAGCGCTCTGACAAGATGCGAACGTACAATTACCCGCAGAATCGTGTGACGGACCACCGCATTGGGAAAGACTATGCTTTGTCCTCCTTCATGGAGCGTGGCAGCGGCTTGAAGGGCCTCCACGACGAGCTCAACGACATCAACGATCGAGAGCAGGTGATGAATGTGCTTCTCAAGCACATCAAAGGCGGCTTCGGTAGCGTTGTATAGCCGATTCGCACACTAGACACAGGTGGTGCAACAGCAAACGCTACTGGGGCCTTTGCTCAAGCTGCTATGAGCGCAGCTTTCTGCCCGCATTTTTTCTACAGAGACTAAGGAAGATCATGTCCAATCACCACGACATCTTTTTTCCCTTTGCTCAAGGAGGCCGAGCAAGCGCAGCCTTCTGGCTGATTTCTTCTCCGTGGTTTCTTTGGACGGAAGTACATGCACTCTGTAGTTGCATCGTGTGCCTGTCCTTTGGGCCCGAGCGTCGTGTGCGATATTCGGGCGTTCATTGTGCAATTATGGTTAACCCCCTGCTGAACTCACTTGCCCCTTACCGTTACTCTCTCGTTTATTGTTTTGTGTCCTTTCGGCCTACGCAAATGGCAGGGAGGTAGCGAGCTCGCATTTTGCAGTTCGGTTGTTGCCATTCTTACATCCCTTGCATACGGTTGCAGAAAAGCAAAACACGCACGCACACACAGAGGAGCTGACAAGGATACTCTCAAGCCGCTGCTCTTCACAGGCTCCTTTTGATTGTCGTTTTCTTAGAGAAATTGCCTCGAAGGGTAACCTTCTACCATGTCTGCACAAGACCGTGCCAGACCTCAGTCAGGCACCGCAGTCGAGGAGGAGCCGAAGAAACAGGCGCCGGAGTCTCTGTTTCAACGGTTTGTGCGCAAATGGATGGGTTTCAGTGACTACCTCTCCACCTCCTTCCTTGGTGGACCACGGTGCATCAAGCTTGCTCACGTCATCAATTTTCAAAAATGCACGACGCTTTTTGTCTGCAGTGCCATGATGTGGAGGTCTGGAAACTTCTCTGCAACTGCGACGACTTACACCGCCTTGCACGGCAGCTACGGGCTCTGCTGGTACCTGAAGCACCTGGTCTTCCCGGACCCACGGTGGGATCTAAAGATCACCATCGGGAGCGCCATTGCCGCCTTCGCGGCGGTGCTTGGCCCTTACTGGATGATTGCCTACAACGCCATCATGCAAGGCGCAGAGCGATCGAACGTCGCTCTCTGTGCCGCGACAGTGGTGTACGCTGTCGGCCTCGCGATCATGATGGGGGCGGATGGGCAGAAATACTTCGTGCTGCGAGAGCGTAAAGGCCTCATTACAAACGGCTTCTTTGCCCGCACGCGAAACCCCAACTACCTTGGTGAGGTGATGATCTATGGGTCCTTTGCCTTTGTTTCGGGTCGCACGAGCTCGTGGGTGATCTTACTGACGATCTGGACGGGTCTTTTTCTTCCATCGATGCTCGCCAAGGACATCCGGATGAGCCGTCACGCTGGCTGGAAGGCATATGTGCAAAAGACCGGGCTCTTTTTTCCCCGTATTAAGTGAGAACCCTGATGACGGGGGACACTTTAGGGTGTGGTATCCAGGGTTCAGTACCCACTCTCTGCGGGGAAGCCAGGCAGCCCCTCCCCCTATCCCTGTCAGTGCCGGACCACCCCTCGTGGTGCCAGGGTCAGGTACCTACGACGTAGCGAAGTCAGCGATTTATCGCTACGGGTGTCGGCGGTCATGTCCTGGATGGCGCTGCGTGGGGGAGGCCTGCAGCTGTGAACGTGTTTGTGCGAACCATATGATGGGCAGTATGCCGCCCTGACCCGAACGTATCTCACCCGGCCCTCACCGCGCCCTGGCTCGGGGAGCCCGAGGCGCCCGGAGGGATGCGCGACGTGGCGACCGGGCACAAGGCGAGCGGCCGTGAGGGGCGCCCTTGCGGGGCGGGGAGGGCGGGTAGAGGGTCTGGGGCGGAGGCCGCGCTTCGCTGACTGGGTCGGCGCATTTCTGCAGCGGCGCGTGTCTACGGCTGCTTGGCGCCACGCGGTGTGGGGGCCTGTGGCTGGGCCGGGTGGGAGGGAGGAAGGGGCGTTGTGCCCATGCTGTATGGCAGAGAAATAGACGCGTTGTGAAAAAGGAGGCGACATACGAGAAACGCGAGGAAGGAGCGCTTGCTCGGGTAAACAAGGGAAAGAAAGAGGAGAGCGCCATTCCGCTGAGAACGCCACAATGAGCTCCGTTCGTGTTCGCGCGTCGCCCTTCCATTTCCTGAGGACTGCCATCAAGAAGGTCTTCTGCACACGTTTGCCACTGAACAGCTCCAGAGCGATTTCCCACGCTTGAGGCAGAGGCACAGAGGCGGCAAGGATGCTACCAAAGTTGTCACACATCAGTCACTTCGCAGTAGGGATCGAGGCGTCTTCTGACACGCTCTCAGTCTACGATGCGTATGTCCTCAGTTGTAGCTCTGGATGAGTGTCGTGGCGCCCACATGCCGACTTGCTCGAATACCTAATCGCTAATTTGTGTGTGTGTGTGCCTTATGCCGTGCCTCGTACCGTTGCTCACGTTCACTCGTCCTCAACGTGTTCTCCTGCTCTTCTCCTCGCCTTTTCACGTGCACTTCACTCGCTCGAGAATCTTTTGGGATTCTTTGCACACACAAAAAAAGAAAATGCTAAAGCAGTTCAATCTGGCTCACGCAGTCCTCTCAAAGCCACAGCACATTCTTTACGCGCAGCTTCGAAAGATTCGTGTCTCACTCGCTCTGGAGCTCTAAATCCTATCGAAAAAGGTGTCCCGTGGCTTAGACGCCAGGAATCCAGAAATGTACGCCACTGCCACGACTGTTCACCGTAACCGGAGGCCGTACCCGCCACAGGACACCTCCAAGCACTACACCGAGGTGCCGCCAGCCACCGTGAGGCAGTGCAACGCGATCCACCGCATCATCAAGCGTTTGGGTCGGGAGGTTGCGTTTGACGAATATGAGCCTGTAGAGAAAGTAGTAGTGGTGATTATTTTCCTGCTCATTGTGACGCTGGCCATCGGCGGACCCATGTACATCATTTGCTACGCGCTCTTGTAGAGGAACCATCTCTTTGTTGTATCTGTCGGCGCCCCTTCTTTCTTTGCTGCAGCCTTCCTTTACGCTTGGCTGTCTTCGCATAATCCACGCATTTGGATGTGCAGATCTCTTTTACCGTCCTTTTCGTACCAAAGGCTCAAAAGCGACCGCTGCTGTTTGTGTGTGTGTGTGGAGCAGGACGGGGGAGAGCCCCGCCCCCTCTTCTTTTCCCCCAGGGAGAGGCAGTGGCGCGTCACAAGAGCTGCCGTCGCGTGGGGGGGGGACAAAAAAAAAGGGAGGGGAGACGAAGAGAATGCAGTGGTCGCCGTGTTGTGTGGTAGTGAGGAGAGGTATCGCACGCTTTCATGGGCTCCCTGTGCACTCATCGTGCCAATCGGGTAGCAGAGCAAGAGGGCGGGGGATGGCACGTATGTGAACCTTTTTGGTGTTGGCACCCGCCTCCTCCGCACTCTGCTCAGGGCGCCACTTGCACCTTTTTTTCATAGCAATCAGGGTCACCGTTCCAATTTACTTTCCAGGTGCACATGAAAGGAAGGTGTGTGCTTGCCACTGTTTCCATTTTGCTCATCGCTCTCCATTTTTAGAGTGAATTTCATGCGTGTTTTCTGCCTTCTCACCTCTCACTGCCGTCTCTGCCTTTCTTACTTCCTGGGTTCGCTTCGCTATCCTGCGCGTTTTGTATCGCTTTACATGCACGTGTTGCCCGTCCCCCCTTTTTTGCCCTCAGTTTCATTTTCGCACCTGTTATCGAATGAACGGATTTCAAAAGAAAACGTACAACATAAGGAGAACACCTTAGCCTGGGGAGAGGGGGTTGAGGAATGGTGTATGGAACACAGAGGTGTAAAGGTTCGCCGACAGCGTCATAATGAGAAACTGCGTTTTGCATTGTTTGCCGAAAGTTTCGATTTGAAACAGGCTGTTGCCTCGATCGATACGTACGACTGCGCGTGCTTTGCTGTTCCGGTGCTGAGGGCCACATTGGCACTGCTGGAATCGGGGGGGGGGTGAAGGCTCGAGAGCAACGACTGCGGCCCGTACGTGCCAGCGCATGTGCCCCGAAATGATCTACGCCTCACATGGTTTCTTTTTCGTCCCTCCTCTGTCTTATTTCTCTCCCCCGTTTCCGACTCGACGCTTGCGCCACGCACACGTACACACACGACCGTCATACCGAGGTCGACGAATCAAGCGCAGAAGAAGCGCAGCTCACGCAAAAGCGAATACAAAAAAAAACAACCATCAGCGTTCTCGCTTCCGAATCACCCCTTTCAAAGCGCTTTACTCACTTCTTCTCACGCTCGTCTTCCCTCTTTGCCACGCGCGTCCTTTTTAGCATTTTTCGGTGTGCTTGTGTTTTTTTTTTTGCCTTCCATTTAGCTCAAGATCTCTATCGAGAACATAGCCGCTTTCACACCAAAAGACGACACTGCTCCCCACCCTCGCTTTCTACGAACGCGCCTCTCTTCAACCCTAAAGAAGAAACTCTTTTGCAGGGTGCTCCTCGTGTACGTTCTGCGTGCGCGTGCGTGCGTGCGTGTGTGTGTGTGTGGAACAAAGCTAGCATTTGTGAGACACGAGCTGGCACTGCGAAGCCCCTGCACTTTTTTTCTTCCTCTTCGTCATCGCTCGTAAGGCTATAGATCAGTCAGAGGTGCACCCACACTCTCTTTCCCTTCCTTTCCAGCTGCGTCGGCAGCAACCTTGTGGCTTGGTGGAACAGTAACAGCGAATCCTCCACACCGTTCACTCAGCGAGATTCTACCAGACACAGGCGAGTGCGTGTGTTCATGTATCTCAGTGATTCTCTTCCCATACACAATTCTTTTTTGGTTTCTCCAGTGCTTAGTTTCATCGCTGTTTCTATCTTATTTGTTTCACACTGTTTTTCATCCTTTTCCTTTTTTGCTTTCATTGATCTGCCCCTCCCTCCTCCCCCCTTTGGGCTTCCCTTTCCGTTTTAGCTACACACACATATATATATATATATATATATATTATTTTTTCGTTTTGCTCTTGTTTTCTCTCATCGTGCGCACCTACTTCATTCTTTTTCCCTGTTCACTTTTGTTTCTCTCTTTACTGGTTTGCGTGTGTGTGTGTGCGTGCGGGTGCCTTTTCCATTTTGCTTTGATCTCTTTCTGCCTCCCCCTTGCTGTCTCTCGTGCTGCCTCACACGTATCGACTCACGCATTCACGGCATATTCCAGATCTCTTGTCGGCTTTTCTTCGAACTTTCGATTTCGTTGGTTCTTTTTTTTTTTGACTCTTGTCTTCGCTGTTTGTGGTGCCCTTTGCTTTTCCCTCTTTTCTCCACCCGTTTTTTCCATCTTTGCATTGCACGCTCTCTCTCGTCAGAGAAGTAGTACGCAATACCACCACCAGTAACAGACACAAGTGACTTTCTTTCTTTTTCTCTGCTCCACTCTACTTCTGTTGTGCGCGCAGGAAAAGGAAAGGGAAACAGCAGAAAGTGTGAAGATTGTGTCTCTGAGCGTCCGTGCATGTCGCTGCCTGAGGCGATCGTCTTTGCGAGCCGCGATTGATCAATACACGATACACCACCTCTATCGTTGTTATTGGCTTCAGTAGTCATACACGCACACGCGCACAGGTATCTACACACCACTGAATACCTAACAGATATCTTTATAACACCCCTAGTTTTTTGTTTGTTTCTTCTCTTGCTTTGTTTTCTTTTTCTCCGCACAATGACAGCAATTCCACCGTTTCTTTCGTTGGTGGACATGTACGGCTACCTGCCCAACTTTGATGCCGACTGCGACCTCCAGGTTGGCGACTGGGTGGTTGTTCAGCCGCAGCGCAGGGCGGCGTTGCTCGGCCCGCTGATCAGTGCATGGGAAACCGCTCCGCAAGATCATGCACTATCCTCTGCATCCTCCTTTGTGCCCCAGTACACCCTGAGTCAGCTTCTGCCTGAGCCTCTGACGCTCCGGAGGCGGTCGCTGGCGTGGAATCGTGTCGGACTTGACTCGTTCTCGACAAGGCTGCCTCGGCTGGCTCCGTTATCCGTGGCGCGAGCGCATTACTGCCAGCGAAAGCGGCTGCACGTGGCTGACGACAGCCCGACAAACACAAGGGACAGCAGTGTGTGTGACGATGATGCAAGCAGCGGAAACGGCAATCTGTACCTGCACGTGCGCTTGGGCCTTCTCACCCCCTCCCGCCCGTACGTTTTCGGAGGTTTGGACATCGTGGAGGTGCTGGGGTGGCCATGTAATGATGCGTGCACCGAAGACATGGCGGTGTCCGTACCCCCTCACTCTGCAGCTCAAAAGCCAGCTGTTCTGTACTTGAACCTTCTCACAGGAGAGACGCTGACGCGCGAGGAGGCAGTGCGTAGGACATCAAAGCTGATGCCTTCATTTACCTCTTCTGCCACCACATGGTCCTCTGCGATCGAGGAGGCTGCTGAGAAGGAATGGCAGCAATGGGTGCTTCGGAGAACCTGCATCACGCAACAGCAGCCCTGCGGGTAACTGCACCTGCAAGTTTCAATGAGCATAGAAGTAAAAGGAACAGTGACTTGGTAAGATGAAACTATCCGAACACGCAGAGAAGACAGCGCCTTGTCCGTTCCTCCCCCTTTTCTTGCTTTTCCTCAGTTTCTGGTAGAAACGGAGTTGGGGAAGAGGGCGGGGTCGTACAAGGAGCTTCTTTGCATCTTCGTCTTTCCTTTTTCCTTTGCTCTCTGTCTCTCCCCTGCTGCCAAATGCGTAGCCACGTTTGTGTCTCTCTTGCTTGATTTTTCTGCCTGACATATGTATCCCCTACCCCTCCACTTTTTCTCCCTTTAGTTCGCTTCTATCTTCTGTGATATCCCATCCATCCTTTTACCTCTTCTTTTTTTTTCATCCCTTTACCCCTCTCGCCATTTCGCACCTTCTTCGATACTGCTTTGCCTCATTGCCACTCTTCTTCCCGTTTTTTTTTTTCGTGCGTACTTCTCTGTTTCTGGTTGTGTGGGTGCTCTTTTTTTTTTTGTGTATGTGTGCGGCCTTTCTTCCCACTGCAATGACTACTACCATGCCCACTACTGCGAGTCTCCGCATGCGGTTCTTATCAATCACGCAAAATCCCCCAAAAGAAAAATGCGAAGCAAAGAAAAAAGGCAGAGATCCTTCCTTCTTCCCTACCTCTTCTTTTTCATTCTTTTTTTTTGCACATTTTAGCTCCAATTATGTTTACTCTTTCTTCCTTGCGCCTTTTCCTTTTTGATTTTTGTATTTCATTTCTCCTCCTGTTTTTTTTTTCTCGCCTACTTTAAGTCTCTCTTTTACATAGCACTTGTGTAGTACTTGTCCGGTCCCCTGTCTCTCTCTCTTTCTTTTCCACCTCCTCCACAGGGGTATGATTCAAGTCTTTCTGTGATGAGTTTAACATCACATGGGCGCTAGTAACACGGATCTGCACGCGCGTTGCCCTCCACCACCACCTGAGCCTCACAAATAGGGAAGGTTCGAATGCAGTTGGATGTGCGTGCAGGGGGAATCTGCCCTGCACATCTCGTGGCTGATCTTCAGATTTGGAACGTCAAGCTGCACCCTCTTCGCCTCTCCGTTTATGTGTGGACACGCAATATGTGACCGTGGCTGCGTGTGGGTGTCAGACAGGAATTCGCTTGTCTACCTTCTCTCTTTGGATTCTTGCGTTTCGCTCCTGGGTTATCACGAAAAGCTCTTTTTCGGGTTGTACTTTTTCCTGCTCTCTATTTCACGTTCCTCAACACTCCCATCAGCCCATATATATAGGTACACACGCGCATACATATCCCTTGCTCTCAGACAAGAGTAGATTCTCCGTCTTCCGCCTCTTTCCCCTTGGTTTCTGTGTGTTATGCAGCCTTTCACCCACCGCTTCTTTGTGAAGTCTCTCCTTGCGCCACTTCTTCGTCTTTCACGACGGATAGAAGCGGCAGCGATGGTGCAGGGCATCCGCAAAGAGGAAGGGGGAAGGGAGAGAGACAACCCTGTATAACAAGAACTTACAGGCGAAGGCGGACGTGAACTCAAGAGTGTGTGTACTGATAGTCTTTTTTTGTTCGTTTCTTCCAATGCTTCCCGATTTCACTTTGCGTCACCGTCTTTCTTTCCCTCTCACGTGCTCTTCCAACTGCGATGGCTGACCTCTCCTCCTATCTTGGCTTGATCGTATTGCCACCTCTTCCGCGATCTTTTTTCTTTTTTGTTCTCCCGTCTTTTCAGTGTCCGATGCCGGCCTCCCCAGCGTGGTATCCAGGGTTCAGTACCCACTCTCTGCGGGGAAGCCAGGCAGCCCCTCCCCCTATCCCTGTCAGTGCCGGACCACCCCTCGTGGTGCCAGGGTCAGGTACCTACGACGTAGCGAAGTCAGAGCGATTTATCGCTACGGGTGTCGGCGGTCATGTCCTGGATGGCGCTGCGTGGGGGAGGCCTGCAGCTGTGAACGTGTTTGTGCGAACCATATGATGGGCAGTATGCCGCCCTGACCCGAACGTATCTCACCCGGCCCTCACCGCGCCCTGGCTCGGGGAGCCCGAGGCGCCCGGAGGGATGCGCGACGTGGCGACCGGGCACAAGGCGAGCGGCCGTGAGGGGCGCCCTTGCGGGGCGGGGAGGGCGGGTAGAGGGTCTGGGGCGGAGGCCGCGCTTCGCTGACTGGGTCGGCGCATTTCTGCAGCGGCGCGTGTCTACGGCTGCTTGGCGCCACGCGGTGTGGGGGCCTGTTGCAGGGCCAGGGGTAGAGGTGCGCTAAGCTCGTGTTTTGTGGCAGAGTGGAGACGTTGAAACACAAAATATCTTTTCGTGTTCTCTGTTGTGGATTACCGCGCTCCCTTTCTCGGTGGCCTTTCTTTGTTCTTTTCAACCTCTCCGTTGTGTTGCTCTTATGCGCAGTCGTGTGCGTGTGCGTGTTTTCCTTCACTGGTGCGTATGTTTGTGTAGACTCGCGCTTCTCTCTCTTCACCATGCTTTTCTTCTCGCTTGTTTCCCTTTTTCTTTCTGATCCCTCCTCTCTTGCACTGTTCTCTCCTGCTTCTCAAAGGAGTGAGCGAATCGAGGTGCAGCAACGTTCAGTAAACCCGTCACAAACCAAAAAAATATATGACGGAGACAATACTGGTGCACTTGTGGGAGTGTGTGTGTGTGGACGTTACTCTCTCGCTCCTTTGAGGTTTTGGTGTCTACCTCTCTTTCTATCGGTTCTCTCCTCTCCCTTCTTTCTCTTTTCATGCCCTCCCGACTCCACTCGTGAGCAGCTCTTCCCCGCCACGTGCTCGCGTCATGCCGCTTTTGCGCTTTCTGCCGCTCTCGACCCTTCCCTTTGCCGCTGCTATACATTTGGTTTGAACGGCCGGAGAATCTCTCTCTCGCACGTGCTTTTTTTATACGTGTGTGTGTTTGCGTGCGTTCCTAACAGTGGTGATGACGGCAGAAGACGTGAAAGCGGCGTTCAAACGCGACGTCTCTCTCTCTGTCTCTCCCTCATGCCACCTCTCCCTCCCCTACTACCTATGGGCTCCTCCTCTTTCTTTTCCGGTTCTTCTGCTACCCCTTCGTTCTTCATCTGTTGTGGTTCTTTGCTTGTGTGTGTGTGTGTGTTTGTGTGCCTGTGCTGGCCGTTGTTTCTCCTCTTCTCTTTCTTTTTTTTCCTCTCTTGTGTTATCCCTTCGCTTTTTTTACCTGCTCGATCGATCAAGAAGCGTGTCACCGGCGTCGCCGTGTTTTTGATTTCAGCTCTTTACCCACACCCACACCCACACATACACACACATGCACAAAGAAAGAAGTGAAGAAACAAGAAGAGACGACGCAGAGAGAAGCGAAACGAAAGCACGAACCTTCTGCCCTGACCCCTTTTCTTTTTCCCGTTTTGTATTTCTGAAAGGGACCATCGAAGACAGCAAAAACGGAAGACGAAGGGGGTGGGACGAGGAGGGGGAGGAGGCGGGGAGAAAGCGAGAGGAAGTAGAGAAATGAAACAATATACAAGGCTTGTGTGCGTTTTCCGCCTTTTTTGTTGCTTGCTCTCTCTCTGCGTTTTCGTTCATGCGCCTTCTCGTACTTTTTTTCCGCCACCCCCTTTTGTGCCGTTCTTTTTTTGTCTTCCATCCGTCTTTCTCTTCCCTCGCCCTTCCTCCTCCTAACTTGCTCCGCGAGTGTACTGTGACGGCGAAAGGAAAAGCTCCACATGAGTGTCGACGTGGAAGCGGTGAAACTCTCCCACAGCACTTGATGATGCCATCCGGTGAAGTCACAAAACAACAAACCGAAGGCCTCTCCATGAGCGACTGTGAGAGGGGCTGTGTGGGCCTGTGAGGTGGCGGTAAGGTACCAGCAAGGTCTGTGTGTGTGAAAGTCTCACTTCCTCTTTTTTTGGTCTGTTTTTGTGCTTTTTGCTTTGATCATGTTGAGTGTCTCTTTACCTTATCTCTTTCACAATGCTCTTGATCGATATGCCTGTGCTGATCTTCTCCACTCACCCTTCTCTCTCTCTTCTGTCCCAGACACACACCCACTTTCTGAGGCGTTTGTGCATGCGTCTGTGCCTTCGCCTGCGCCTGTGTGTCCCTTGTGCTGACTTTCGAAAGAGAGGGAAAGGGAAGGTAGGGGTGAAACACTCTACTATACGGCCTGCAGTGAAGAGATACGGAGGAAAAGGGAAAAATACAACAAACAAGAAAAGGAAGAGCAGTCAAAGACAGAAAGTCATGGATCGTATGCGGGAACAAACGCCTGTCTATATATACTATGCATATTATATATTATTTTGCCCACCCTTTTCACCTTTTTTGTATATTCGCACCCCTGTGCATACACACAAAAGGAAACCACGATCTAGACTACGAGTCTTCTCCTTTTTTCTTTTCTGTTTTGTTCTGTGTTATTTGTCTTCTTTCATTACCTTATCGAGCTTGTGGACCGCATCCGCCGCGTATGACGTCATTCCTTTTCTCTCACTCCCCCGCTTGTTTTGTTTCCTCTCTCTCGATCTCTCTATATAATTTACACCCTCTGCGCTGAGAAGCCAAATCAAAAAAAAAATATGAATTGCGCGCGCGCACACACACACACACAAAAGACAAAAGGGAGGGGAGGGGGCGAGGCATAAGAGGCAGCGCCTATCAACGTGCGTGCGTGTGTGAGCGTGTGAAGGAGTAAGTGTTCTCTTGCCGGTGCTGTTAATCTTTCGCTCACGCGCGTTGCAAGAGAAGTGGAGGTGAATGTGATGGGAGGGGGTGATAATGACTGTTGTTCTTTTTCCACCCGTACACCTCTTCTTTTTGAGTGTTGCCGTTCCCCCGGCTTCATCTCGGGTCTGCACAAGGCTCTTGCTCCCTCCCTCGCCCTGATAACGCGCTCGTGAAACGAAGGAGGCGTCGAAGTCGATCGAATTCTTCGGAAGAGAAACGCACTATCACGAGCTGCCTCTGCCACTACCATTGCTCTCTGTTGAACCACGGCCTCAGCCCTTCCCCACCTTTTCTCTCTTCTCTGCTCCTCCTCGTCTACCTTCTTATCCCTTGGCTCTCTTTCCTGTGTACCGATTTGCTCCCCTCTTTCCTTTTGTTTCCCGCTTTCCTCCCATGTGCTGTGTGCTGCGTGTGCCTCGCCTGCTCCTGCGCATCGCCTTCCGTCTGTCTATGCGGCCCCACATGAAAGAAGAGGAGGGTAAGAATAGCGGTGCACACAGTCACGTTGCCTATGTGCTGAGTGGTAAGAGCTGGTAGCGGTGAACATTCCTTTGCCTGCACCGCGACCACACCCACACCGTCCCATAGGTGCCTGCCCCGCTTTTTTTTTGCGTGTACCACGCCTTCGACTGGCATTGTAGTGTAGGTGCCAGAGAGGGAGGTTTATCAGAGTAGAAAGAAAGGTGAGTAAGACTGCACCGCACAGGCAAGGTGATCCCGTTTGTCTTTGCTTTCAGTCTTGCCTGCTCTCACGCGCGCAATCTCTGACTGCTTCTCTTATCTGACCCACGCTCATCTGCCCTGCGGCGTTGTTACAATTTCGAAGCCTGCCAAGCAAAAATACGCGCATTTCGTGCCGTACGGAGCGGCTCTTCACAGAGATCGTTTCAAGCGTTTTTTTTCTCTTCTGTCGTTGTCAACTCCCTACATTGTCCCCCCCTCCTTTCACTCAGATTTTCTGATCCCACACTCAATGCTGCGACGGTCACACGCGACGCTACGCCGAAAAGCGTCGGTCGTGTTAAAGGGCCAACTGAACCCCCTTGAAGCGCTCACACAGATACAACTAGGCATGACACCGTCGCTTCCAATCCAACGCGGCTTCCTGCTGGAGCACTGCGAGCGGCAGCTGGAGAGTCTCGGTATCACTGAGGGGAAGCTCCTGGCCATGGATGGGCGGTTGTGCACTCAGCTCACGAAGAGGATTGTGTACGAGCTGTACCTCTCTGTCCCGTTCCGCGTTTTCACATTTGACATGGAGTTTACTGGGCCGCCGGTGTTTACGGCAGATGGACCGACGGAGGACATCACGGAGCTGGGACTGTACTCACCGCTTCTCGACGAAACGTTTTCATGCCTCGTTCAACCTGTCTGCGGCCGCAAGCAGGGCCCGGGTGTCGAGGAGCTGACGCACATTACGGACATGATGCTGGAAAAGGAGGGTATCCCGTTTGTTGAGGCGTGGCAGCAGTTTCTTAATTTTGTCCAGACACCGCAGCCAGACGAGATTTCTGGCTCCGAGGAGCGCATCCTGCTGCTTTCCCACGGTGGAAAGCTGGCGGATGTGTCGCTGATCAAGTGGACACTCGAGAAGTTCCACATGGAGCTGCCGCCCAGTTTTGTCTTCGGCGACACAATTCACCTCATTCGCGATGCACACCGTCGACGTCCTGTCACCATAGATAAGCATCCGCCGTCGTGGAAGCTTGTGGATCTCGTGCAGTGGCTGCACATCCCTCCAACGCTACCGGCGCATCGGGCCGGCAACGACGCTCGTATGACGTGGGACGCTCTGTATCACACTCTGCTTCGCTACGGCGACGATGAAATGGCGCCGCGCGAGCAGCTCGTGCCGCGCTTTTTCGACGCGGAGGCGAAGCAGCTCTTGCGCGAGCACACAGCGCGGCAGGCGCAGGAAAGGGCCGCGCTTAGCTTGGATGACACGTTCCTCTTGGCCGATGTGTCGCACTCCGCTTCAGCGGGGCACGCAGACAGCAGCAGTATCGGTCACTCCGCGTATCGTAGCGCTTCGGATGGCTCTGGCAAGCCTTGCAAGAGTGGAGCAGCGACGGATTTGCTCGATCTCGACTTTGACGACATCTTTAGTGAACAGAATAAGGTGAGCGCCAGTGCACCTATTGAGGAGTTCAAGCTGGATGACGATGATGATGTTCACAGCATTTCCGCTGGAGCAAGTAGCTTTACCGCTTCTCGAACGCTGTCATCGACGACCACGAGCCGCGCTGCAGCTCTCTCCATCGACGCGGCAGAAGATGATGATGCTGTGAGCGACGTGAACGCGGCATCAACACCCACAGTGTCGCCGGATCGGGCAGCGAAGAAGGCCACCTCAGGTGGGAGAAAAGGCAAGGCGTCAGGCTCGTCCCGCAGCAAGGAGGCTGCTGAGAAGAGAAACAAGCGCCGTGGCAGCGCCGGTGACGACGACGGTGAGGAGGCGAG
Organism: Leishmania donovani; assembly: GCF_000227135.1. Classification (NCBI taxonomy): domain Eukaryota; phylum Euglenozoa; class Kinetoplastea; order Trypanosomatida; family Trypanosomatidae; genus Leishmania; species Leishmania donovani. Next base: position 552,719 of record NC_018252.1, on the reverse strand, counting down.
TGACCCTCCCGCTGCCGCTACTCGCGCCGTTTTCCTTGTATGAGGCGTATCAAGAAAGGTCTTTGCCCACGAGCCACTCGCAAGCAGAAGTGGTTTCTCACGCATTCCCCCGCTTGCACGCACGCACGAGTATGCACATACCACAAGAACACACTGGACGTCAATGCTGTGCATACACAAATCGTGTCGACTCCTCCATTTCTCTTTTCTTGATCACACACTCATGGTGCGCATGACTGTGTGCTCTCGCGTGCGCGTGTCTGTGTGCCGCATGCTGAACCATCGTCCAATACTGAAGTGAAACCTGCACGGAGGAAAGCGAAACTTTTCTCCCCCTCCCCGGAAAAGAAAGAAGGTTGCACCGCTAACGACATTTAACGTCTCGGCTCTTGCGGTGATGGTGGGCCAGCTGTGCCCTCGCCGCACTTGGACTCTCTTTGCAGTTGCACGTGATAGTAAGCGTGCCGTGTCGAGGTGCGGTGCATCGGCCCATTCGCTTCTGATGACTCGTCGCATGTCTTTTCGCTCGCTAACGACGTTCATTCCCCCCTCTCCTTCTCTCCGTCTCTCTCGTCCACCTCTACGAGCGCTACTCCTCGCTCGCGCCCGCGTTGATGTGTGTGCGTGTGTGCTTGAGCGAGGTGCGTGCTGCCTGTCTGAGCGTGTGCGCAGAAGCCTTCCCTGTGCGGCAGCCCCATCGTGACTGAGCGACCCGTGCAACCGCTAATAGACTGTACTCTCACCTCACTTCTTTTCTTTTGCGCCTTTGCCAAGCGCGTCTGTGTGTCTGTCTGTGTGTGCGTGTGTGGAGGAGGAGCAGGAGGAGGGGGAGGGCAATGTCCTTTCGTGAGTTGCGCTCTTTTTCGGAGACAATGCGTCTCCTCGGCTATCCACAGCTGATAAGCATGGAGTCATTCCGCGAGCCGAATGTAGAGCTGGTCGCCGACTGTATTCACTGGCTTATCACCCGCTATGAGCCATCTGCGGAGGTGACGTTCAACATTGAGCGGGAGCATAACCGCGTGACGTTCTTCAAGCAGGTGTGTGAGGTCGCCCTCGCCAAGGGGAGAATCAAGCTCAACGTGAAGAAGCTCTACCAGGCGGACGGGCACGCCGTGCAGGAGATGCTGAAGCTCGCGAATGTGCTGAAGAAGGCGATGAAGGCGACGGACACCGAGGAGCCCGACTTCACCGCACTGCAGCAGATGGCGGCGCAGAAGAACGTGAGCGACGCCAAGGCGGTGCAGCAACTGTGCAGCGAACTGACGGCGGACGGCAGCAGTCTCTTCTTCTTGGTCGAGGGAGAGCTGAACTCGCGCGGTGACCGCCAGCGCATCTTGTCTCGCGCCACCGAGGTCGGCGAGTTCGAGCGTCGTCTGCGGGAGCTGCTCACCAACGTCACCCAGGAGGTGGACCAGTATCAGCAAAGCATCGTCAACCTCAGCGCGGACGAGAGCAACTTGGAGCAAAAGATCGAGAACAAGAAGGCACACCTAGAGCGCGCCCAAAAGCAGTACAAAAGCGCAATGGCCACTAACCCCGCCTTCCTCAAAGAGTACGAGAACCACGAGAAGAAGCTGCATGCACAATTCGTCGACTATCTCGAGCAGTACCGCAACTTGGAGTTTCTGGAGCACCAGATCGCCAAGTACAACGCCAAAGAGGATGCCATGCTCGAGGAGCAGGAGACAAAGCTGAAGGTGATGCGGGAGCGGCTGCGCAAGGAGGAGCTGAAGAACATCCGGGCGGACAGCATGGCGCGCCGTCCGAGTGGACGTCGCGGCGGCGGTGGCGGGAGCCTGACGCCGGCGATGAGCGATGACGAAGACGATGGGTACGAAAACGCCCCGCGCGTGAATGGCGGGGTGCGCATCCGCAACGCCGCCGAAGAGGATAGCAGCGGCGACGAGTCCACCTCGGGTGATGAAGGGAGCGACACCGACGACAGCAGGCCGCGTCAGCAGCGCGGTCAAAAGCAACAGCAGCGGCGGCGACCGCAGAACGCCATTGGCCACAGCCGCGGTCCACTCGTTCGCGACGGCGCCGTGAACAGCGATGAGGACAACCACGATGAGGAGGACGAATCGCTTGTGAACCAGATGCGTCGGCCGCGAGTGGCGACAGGCGCGCGGCCGCCTGCCGCGGGAGGCGAGCGTTCGCGGCTTCTCGCCAACAATCCTGCCGAAAGCGACTCTTCCTCCGAACCAGACAGCAGTGAGTTGTCCACCTCGACGAGTAGCGGCGAGTTTAGCAGTGACGACTCCAGCGACTACAGCGGATCTGATGACAGTGACATTTAGGTGTATACTGCAGCTGCGGCGCTTTTGCGATCACCTGTGCACTCGTAGGAACGCGCCAGAGCGGACGCTCACTGTGGGCAGTCACACCTCGCTAATCAGGGCTGCTTGTGTGTGTGTTTGTATGTGCTAGATGGATGAGCTCTGCACAGCTTCCAGCGCTGTGTGTGTTGGAGGATGCGAGTACAGCATGTGCTTGTATGTGTAGGCCTGTCGCTGTGTGTGCGTGCTGCGCGCCCTGCTTGATGGATGGTGTGCGCTGCGTCTTCTCCTTTACTTGCTGATGCTGCGTATTTTCAAGCTACGGGCCCTTGTATTCCTCGCTCTGATGCGCATATCATCTCTCTCTCTCTCTGCAGCTGCCTCTTTGCGCCGACGCGGGCAGGTGACAGGAGAGAGACGGTAGCGATAAGCTCACGAGGTGATGGAAGATCAAGGCACGCTGCCACCACGCCCCGCTTTTCCCTCTTGCTCCATGCGTGATCAAGCAACAGCACAAGCATGGCGCATGCAGTGTTGACTGATGTTCTATAGACGGAGATCATTGTGCTCTTCCTCCCCGTTCTTTTTTTTAGGTTTTCAGGTTCGGGTCCTCTCCAGCTCTCTCGTATGATGGCACACGCATACGCAAACACACACAGACATACACACACACATGCTGTGGACACGGCCCCTCCTTCTCTTCTTTGGGCCCCATTCCACTTCCCTCCCCTTCTCCCAAACCCCCTCTCACGCACGAATGCACTCGAGTGCTCCTGCCAGTCTGCTTCGGTGTTTGAATGTGTGCGTGTGTGTGCGTATGTGTGTGCATATGTGTGATATTTCCGCCCTTCCTCCTTTCCTGAACATTGAAAGTGAAGAAACGAGAGCAAAGGTGGCTTTGGGGGGAGGGCGACACGCTCCAACGCGCATGTCCACCTGCCCTCTCTCCTGTCCTCTTACTTCTCCCTCTCCACCCATGCGACACAGAGAAGAAAAAGCACAGGAAACCGTAGATGCTGCTTTTTGTTCACTTGATCTCCTAGGGGAAGATGTAGTGTCAGCACCGATCCTCCTCCCCACCCCCATTCCCTGATGGTGGTGGTGTACGCCAAATGCGGGCACGTTGATTGAAGGTGCGTGTGTGTATGTGCGAGCCACATCCCCCCCTCCTCTCTATCGACCCCTTCCCTCTGTTTGTTTTCTGTGAGTCCCCCGGAATATCCTTCTCACCTCTCGAACTCTCTGCACACACTTGTGTTTGTGCCGTTGCGCGCGTGTGCGTCCTCTATTTCACCATACGTCCTTCTCTTGGCCCTCACTCCCTGTCTCCCTCTCCCCCCTCCTACTGCTCGGGCGCCGTCGATAGAAGAGTCTGCCATACAAAACTAAGTCTATCCTCCCTCGCGGAATCCGCCCACGTTGTCCCTGTAACAAACGCTCTCTTTTGTTTCCTGTTTGGGGTCGGCATTTTTATAGATAGCTTCTACCTGCTTCTTTCCTCTTTCCGCACGATTTGTCCATCATGCAACAGGCACCCTCGGACTGCGTTGCCAGCTTCAAGCTGATCTTGGTCGGCGACGGTGGCACGGGTAAGACGACTTTCGTGAAGCGTCACCTGACCGGCGAGTTCGAGAAGCGCTACGTCGCCACCGTTGGTGTCGATGTGCACCCGCTGACCTTCCACACGAACCGTGGCAAGATCTGCTTCAACTGCTGGGATACTGCCGGCCAGGAGAAGTTCGGTGGTCTGCGCGATGGCTACTACGTGGAAGGCCAGTGCGCCATCATTATGTTTGATGTCACGAGCCGCAACACGTACAAGAACGTGCCGAACTGGTACCGCGACATCACGCGCGTGTGCGACAACATTCCCATCGTCTTGGTAGGCAACAAGGTAGACTGCGCGGACCGTCAGGTGAAGGCGAAGATGATCACCTTCCACCGCAAGAAGGGGCTGCAGTACTACGATATCTCGGCCAAGTCCAACTACAACTTTGAGAAACCGTTCGTGTGGCTGGCGAAGAAGCTGGCCAACGATCCTGAGCTGATGCTGGTGGAGGTGCCGATGCTGGACACAGATGTGGTTGCTCTTACGGCAGAGCAGGTGGCCGCGCTGGAGGCGGAGCAGCAGGCCATGGCGAACGCGCCGCTGCCCATGGGCGATGACGAGTGAGACCCGGCCGCTGTCGTTCTTTGTCCTCCCCTCCTCTTAGCGTGCATGCGCGCCTTGCTCACTCGCGCGCGCTTTCTCTTCGCTCTCTCTAATGGATTTTGCTCGTCAGCGCTCAAACTTCCTGCGCATGTGTTGAACGGCCTCTCTGTCTGTCTGTCTTTTTTTTTGTGTCTGTGTTTCTTTCTTTTTTTTTGTTTGCCCGTCCGAAGCCGCCCCTGCCCCCCTCCTCCAACAACGACAGAGACCGGAACAACAACAAAGGAAAAAGAGACGGAGGCGAAGTGAGAAGCGAAACGCGGGCACACACGCGCATGGAAAGTGCATGCAACGGAGACGAAAAAGGGAGGACGAGCAAGACACGCACGCACACGTTTTTTTCTTGGCAGGAAGTGATGCTCATGCCCCCTTCTGTCTCTGTCTGTCTCCTTTTTAGTGGTGGTGGGGGTTCTGTGTCACTTGTGCTTTTTATTTTCTTCTATGCGTTTGTGGCGGCGTGGGCGCGTGTGCGTGTCTCTTTTTCGCGCTGTGCTCATATATATATGCGCTCTAAGGGAACTCAGGCCACCTACATGTGTATGTGTGTGTTCTGGATCGTGAATGAGCTTCATGGTGCGGCCCCTTCGAAGTTTGTGGCAGCTCAACACAGTGCGAGAAGAGAGGAGCGGCTCGACCTTTTTTTTCTCCTCACGCACAACCTCCCTAGGTTGTTGCCTTCGCGTGGTGGAACTCACGCTCAACTGCGGCGCTCCCTCTTGCGCATCGTGTTGCTGCTCTTTCGAAGGCGAATGCATACGCGTCGGCTACTCGAAATACGATCAGAGCGAAGATGCAGAGAAGGTTTGTAAGTGGAAGAGTATAAGACTGTGTAGGAGGCAGGCGACACGGATAGGTAAGGCTTGGTCATTCCCCCCTTTCCAAGTATCTCTACTAAAACCGCCGCTGATGCCCCCCCCCCATCCCTATGACGCACCGGGTCATAGGACTCTACATGATCGCCCACACTCGCATCTGCACCGACGTGCACGTGGAGCCTGACAGATAACAGATAAGGTGAAAGAAACAAAGGAATATTTAAAAAATGGCAACACAAAGGACCAAAAAAAACTAGAAGAGAAACGGCCTGCACATTTCACGCTGGCAAGATGTGGAGGGGGAGGGCAAGTCGGTGGCGTCGCTCGATGCATCGCGTATCTTCTCCAGCAGCTGCTCTTGCCATTGCTCATTTTTTTTTCTGGTTTTGATCGAAGGCGCGAGCACGAGTGGGAGTCTCTGCACTCTGCGCACGCGAGGGTTCTCTCTTTTATGCCGCGGCACGTCGTCACCTGAAGCGGCGCATCTGGAACCCCCTCTCCCCACCTGCTTCCCACCTCGCGTGGCACCCCTCCTTAAATCGGTCTGACTGTGTGGTGCCTCTTGTGCACGAGTGGGAGTGCGAGCGCGTCAAAAGGAAACGAAGCCCACACGCAGAGCCCTGGCCTGACTTGGCGAGGAGGAGGAGAGGAGGGGAGGGGGGGCACAGCGACGCGGGGCGTGTTTGCGTGCCCGCTTGCCGACTCTCGCTTTACCCCTCCTCGCTTGATGCAGTGAGGGACAGATCGCTGCAAGAGTAACCTTCATGCCTTCTCTACCGGTTTGCATCTCAAGCATCGGCTCTGAGCTACTCTGAATCTCTCTTTCTCACGCACGCACACACGCACACTCTCTAAATCTGTATGGCCCTCTCTTTCTCCCTTGTTTCGTAAACGCTACGCACCGCCATCAAGCATGACACACCACTAACTGGGAGCGGCCGCTACGTTGACGGATCAAACTCGAAAAGCGATTGGTATACGGGAGCGATTCGAAGCGGTCTAAAAGAGCGCATGTAGTCCCCCTCAGCTCTCGCTCGCACGACCATCCCCTCTCCTCCCCCCCAGCAACACACACACACACACACACACATACACATAGGCCACAGGGAGAACGATAGACGCGTACACGGGGCTGCACGCACACATAGAACACACTGCAATAGAAAGCACTGGCGAGAGGAAGAGTGTCAGTTATGATCAGTAACGGCTCTGCTGCTGCGGCTGTCGAGACACGCAGCGCGTGCCCCATTACACGTACCCATCAGCGCTTTCTTCTTCGTTCTCTGGAGTTCACGCAGCAGTATGCACCCATGTACCGATGCCGAATGGGGGCGCAATACACGTCTGCTCTGCATGCCATCCAGCGCATTGTGCGGGAGGACCCGATGTATGGTCCAGAGGCCGGGGCCATGAAGCCCCGGCGCGTGCTTGAGCTGCAACCGGGCATGCCAGCTGTGTGCGTCGGCATTGTGTACAAGAACATGAAGCTGCTGCCCCGCTTCCTTGATGAGTATCAGAGTGAGCTCGTCCGCATTGACGCTGGCGATGATAACGATGAGGAGAGCGGCGTCGTGGAGGCCGCGCCTCCCGAGAGATCTGAGGATGCTGCAGCCGCTGCAATGCGCCTCGGCAATGAGGCCGAAGAAGATGCGAGCAACGACGGGCAAACGCTTGCCGCCGCCGATGAGCACTACAGCGTGTGCAACAGCGCCGATGAGCTGATGTTGGAGGACAGCAGCGGCCGTGTCCTGCTGCAAGGACTCGATGCCGAGCGCTTCTGCACCGGGGTTGTGCTGGGCGTCTACGGTACCCTGCTCCCCAATGGCAGCATTAAGGTGCTTCGCTACGCCTTCAGCGGGGACTTGCGCTTCACGTTTGTCCCACGTCCGTTGATTCGCGCCGCAAGCCCGTGCTACATCGCGTTTGTGAGCGGACTGAGCATCAACATCCCACGTGGCAGTAGCAAGGAGGAGCAGGCCGCGGCGACTCGCGCGCGCGCCTCGCTGGAGCTGTTGGTGGAGTTCCTATGCGGCAACACGGGCAACGCCTCCTTGCGAGCCAAGGCGAAGTGCGTCTCGCGACTGGTGATCGGAGGTGACAGTATTGCCCCCACTGACGAGCTGAAGCTCAAGAAGAAGGTGAAGCTCGACCCGTCTGACCACGTGCGGCTGAACGATGACAAGGCACAAGCTAGCACGGTCACCTCCGCCGCGTTAATGCGGCAGCTGGACACGCTGCTGGAGCGCGTTGTGCGCACCGTGGAGGTGGAGCTGATGCCGGGCGCCAACGACATGTCCGATGCGTTTCAGCCGCAGCAGCCGCTGCATCCCTTGCTGCTCCCCAAAGCTGGCAAGCACTCCACCCTGCGACTCGTCTCGAATCCGTTCTGCTTCACTGCACAGCCGCCCGCCGCGGCCACCGCCGAGTTGGAGGTGAGGAGCGAGGAGCGCGTGGGGTCAGAGGCGAAGAAACACAAGGTCGAGGTAGCCGACGGTGTCAACTTCTTCGTGACGTCCGGGCAGAACATAAACGACGTGGCCCGCGAGTCACGCTTCCCGACGCGGCTGGACACCATGTGCATGGTGGTGGTGTCTGGCTGCGCCTGCCCGACAGCTCCCAACACGCTCTTCAGCTACCCTTTCTGCAACCACGACCCTTTCCTGTTCCAGCACACGCCGCATTGCGTCGTGGCTTGCGATCAGCCGCAGTTCGAGACGCGCTACGCAACGCTGGAGGAGCTGCACGAAGAGACTCACCGCAGCTTCACGGGTCCAGCTTCGCTATCAGTGCAATCGAAGGAGAAGCTGAGCGCCGCGTCTAAGGATGAGGAGAATAAGGCTGTCCCTGCAGAGGCTGGCGTGCGCCTGATCTGCGTGCCGTCCTTTGCCCGCTCTGGGGCGCTGGTGCTGGTGGACGTGAACTCACCAACGCTGGAGACGAGTGTCGTGACCTTCTCGGTGCCGTGAGATGAGGAGGGAGTGTGGGAGACGGCGGCAGGTGCGCGGTGTTTCTGTGCCGTTTGGGCCTTGCATGTGTGCGGTGCTGAGGCCTTGCATGATGGCGTCAGTGCTGAGTTATAGATCGTCAGAACGCTCGCACAAGCAGGGCGGCATAGTGGCGAGCAGCAACGATACTGAGGGGCTCCGCTTTGTGCGGAGGGCGTCTGCGTACCGAGTGCACAAGGCCTGCACAGCCATTGCGACGCAACCGCCGCTGTCATCGCTGCTTTCTCTCCATGGGGAGGGGTTTCGTTGCGTATGACGGGGAGGAGGAGTGCTGTTTGGGAGGAGCGGTAGACTATGGAATTCGTGACGGCGGTGCTAGTGCTGCCCGTCCTTCTCTGCTCACTACCTCCTTCCCTGCCGTGCGCACATAGGTGGGTATGCACGTGATGGAACTGAAGAACACCAACGAGAAAAGGAAAAAGGACACCCCGCTGAGCTCTCTCTCTCCCCCTTGCTCTTTGCGTGTGCGTAGGTGCGCCGCTTCTCCCCCGTGCTCAGTATCATATGCTGTGTCTCCCGCCACTCTGCCAACTCACCATCAACGTCAGCGCGACATGGCAACCCACGATGTGTGTGTGTGTGTGTGGTGTGTACGGTGTGCCGACGATCCTCTTTTCGCTTCCAATGAGGAGGAGAGGGTGAGGCATCTCTTTCACCTGCTCACCTTCTTCAGCGCGCTGACTGCTCCTCTGCGGGCCCTGCTCTTCTCACTGTCCCCTCTCTGCTTGCCTTTCTATTGACTGCCGCCTCTCGCTTCATTCGCATGCACACACACACACACACACACACACACACACACGCACAGACAGACAGACAGACGCATATACATACACACGTGCACGTATACGTCCATCATCCTCGGGGAGTCTGTGAGACGTCACAGACACCACCACCACCGTCGCCAGCAGAGGTGAGTGCGCCTACGCTTCTTGCTGCTCCTTTGCCGCGGTGGACGTCTCGGCTCATCTCGCTCGCCTCATCCGACGCACACAGAGGCAAGTGTGCGTCTGCGTGTGTGGTTGTGTATGCTGTCAGAGAGAAGACAAGCGGAAGTTGTTCTCGTGTATGTTTTCTCTCCCTCCCCCGAGTGGTTCTCGAGCATCTCACCAGCAGTCCTACCCCCTTCCCTCGGTGCGTGGCTCTCCAGTAGTCCCTCCCCCCGCCCCTCCCCCCTCAGCAGGTGCGTGCGGTTCTCTTCTTTCGTCTCTTCTCTACCACCGGCGAGCGTCGCACAGCACACAACCAGCTCGATCGGCAGGGGACGATGGAGAACGAGGAGGCGCTCCCGACGATCGTCACTCCGGGCCCGGAGCTGCGGGAGAAGGTGGATGCCTTCGCCGCGCGCCTCAGCGCCTTGGATCGGCGCAAGGCGGATGAGATGGTGGCTAAGCTGCTCGCCTCGAGCAAGCGTAATCAGTTCCTTTTCGTGGACACGTCGCACATATTTTACCCCTACTTTCTTAGCAAGCTGACGGAGTTTCGCCAGCACCCGGAGCTGCGGCCGCAGAAGCCGGGTGAGCACAAGGACAGAGACGGCGCGGCAGGCAGCGATAAGGGGGCGGCGACGATGACGAAGGTTGGCACCATCACTCGCACGATGGGCGGTACCGCCGGCGCCAAGAGCGACCCGCAGCGCGAGGAGCTGCTGCGTCAGACCGAGGCAGAGGCTCGTCGATACCTCGAGGATCCGTTTCCGAACCACTACTCTTTGGATCGGAAGGCCGGCACCGTGGATGTGACGGCCCTGCTGATGGACGTGCTGTCGACGACAGCTCAATACACCGCCAAGTACGGCGACAGGTTCCTCGCTGCCGTACAGAGCAAGCAGCGACACAACCCCATGTTCCACTTTCTCCACGAGGACGACGTGCGACACGACATGTTCCGCAAGCTCGTCGAGTCCTACCGTCGCATCTTGGCCTTTGATGAGGAGGAGACGGAGACGCGGCTGGAGAACTTGGAGTCGCAGTCGTACCTACTGGGCACAGTATGCGAGGAGAAGAAGAAGTATGCCAAGGCTGCCCTGGCTCGCCGACGAGCCGCGCTGCTGACGGATGAGGAGCTGCGCGGGCGTCTGCAGTGGACGCTTTTCTCGGTGGTCAAGACATTTCGGTTGAGCGACTTGCAGCTGGATGGGCCGGTGCCCGAGACAGCAGCGTCGAAGCAGCACGCAGCCCAGGCAGCGAATGCGAATTTCATTTCACCTGCGCTCACCTCGACGTCCAAGCCGTGTGCAACGGGAGCGGAGGCTCCTCCATCTGTGCCCCCTGCTGCTGCTGCAAGCGGCGGGCTAACCACTGCCCGTGCCAATACCCTGCTGCACCCTCCTGGTGTGGCATCGCCGTCGTTTGCACCGGTGTATATGAGCTCCACCCTGGTGAAGGGCACCGGGAGCAACGGAAAGCGACCGCGAGAGCGAGGCGGGCCGAGGGAGGCTCAGGGACAAAGTTGAGTGCTGTCTCCCTCGCCGCATCTCCTCTCGTCGAAGAGAGGGTGAGGGGATGGGGACATGACGGGATAGAGGGAGAGAGTACGCGCGTGCCTGCGCCGCTTGTCGAGTTGTCATATGGAGTAAGTGAGTGTCTGTGCGCGTGAGTCTGGAGCTTCCTGTCCCACTCTGGTCTTGAAACACTAAAAAACACACACGCATACACACACATAGGCAAAAGGAAGGACACCCTCACTGTGGCATCCGAAGGTACAGCGCACCCTTTTCCCTCCCGGTGCGAGCGTGCGTCGCCTTTACCTATTTTCCTCACACCATCCAGCGTGCTGATGAAAAGGTTGGGGCCGCCTCCGGGCGTGGTACATCATGGCCGCGTGCACCCCCCTCCATCCTCTCTGCGGGGAAGCCAGGCAGCTCCTCTCCCTATCCCTGTCAGTGCCGGACCACCCCTCGTGGTGCCAGGGTCAGGTACCTACGACGTAGCGAAGTCAGAGCGATTTATCGCTACGGGTGTCGGCGGTCATGTCCTGGATGGCGCTGCGTGGGGGAGGCGTGCAGCTGTGAACGTGTTTGTGCGAACCATATGATGGGCAGTATGCCGCCCTGACCCGAACGTATCTCACCCGGCCCTCACCGCGCCCTGGCTCGGGGAGCCCGAGGCGCCCGGAGGGATGCGCGACGTGGCGACCGGGCACAAGGCGAGCGGCCGTGAGGGGCGCCCTTGCGGGGCGGGGAGGGCGGGTAGAGGGTCTGGGGCGGAGGCCGCGCTTCGCTGACTGGGTCGGCGCATTTCTGCAGCGGCGCGTGTCTACGGCTGCTTGGCGCCACGCGGTGTGGGGGCCTGTGGCTGGGCCGGGTGGGAGGGAGGAAGGGGCGTTGTTACCATGCTGTATGGCAGAGAAAGGGACACGTTGGACAGACAAAAAGTCGATGCAAACAGGGGAGCGCGTGCCGGCGTGCCTGCGGCTGTCGCGGATCCGGTGAAAGGGGGGGGGGGGGGCGCTCTAACGAGTGTTCGCGGGCTCACTTCCTTCTCTCCTTTTGCTGTTTTCTTTTGCGCGTTCTAGTTGGCCTGCCATTTCTTCGACCCTTCTCTCCTCCGCTCTCTCTTCTTGCTTCTCTCTCTCTCCTTCCTCCGTTATGGATGGGCTTCGTGTCCGCCAGTGCATTGGGCGAAGGGCGTGACGGAGCAGTTTGAATCTCCGTCTCTTTCCCGCCATCGCCGGCGTACAAATTCTCTTACTCTCCATACTCACCGGAAACAATCAAGGGACGTTTGTTTGTCTGGCGAGTCCCTTACTCCGCTTGAGCACACGGAGGTGCCCTCTTTTGCCTTGCGCGAGTGTGCGGGTCGTGTGTGTGTTGTGCACCTGTGCTCTCGTCTTTGCCATAGCGCACTGCATGGTACGGCGGCTTCGACTGCCACACATACACACACAGATATTCCTCTGTTCATCACACCAAACAGATAAGCGAATGGGCAAGTACGCCGCCGTCATAATCGGACCAGCCGGGTCTGGCAAGAGCACCCTGTGCGGCGTTCTGGCCGAGCACTATGCCACCATGGGCCGCTCCACCCACATCGCTAACATGGACCCCGCGGCGGACTCGCTGCCATATGAGCCGTCGATGGACATTCGCGACCTCATCTCGCTCGAGGACGCGATGGAGGGAAAAGGACTGGGCCCGAACGGCGGCCTTGTCTTCTGCATGGAGTACCTCGTCACCGCCGGTGCCACGTGGGTGTCGCAGCAGCTCGGCGACTATGCCGAAGATTTCATTATCGTGGACATGCCAGGACAGGTGGAGGTGCTGTCGAACCAGCCGGCCGTTCCCGCCTTTGTGCGCCTCCTCCAACAGGAGGGCTACTATACGACGGTGCTCTATCTGCTTGACGCGCTCGCCACGACGGCGGACAGCGGCAAGTTCATTTCGGGCTGCATGTTCTCGCTTTCCAGCATGGTCTGCTTCGACTGCCCCTTCATCAACGTTCTCACGAAATGCGACTTGCTAAGCAAAGACTTCAAGGAGAACGGCATGCTGGAGCACTTTTGCATGTGCGACTTCGACTACATGGACCTCTCACGGCTTCCGTCGCGCTTCCGTGCCATGTCGCGCCAAATCGGAGCGCTGCTCGCGGACTTCAATCTGGTGACCTTTCGCCCGGTAGACATCGAGGATGTGGGGTACGTGAGCAACCTATGCAGTGTGCTGGATGAGACACTGCAGGTGGCGGATGAGGCGGAGGTTCAGGATCACGACTTGGCCGACAACTGACCCAAAACCGAACCTGTTCTCTTCAATAGCGCGCATGTGATGTTGCATCCGTGCTAGCCTCTCTCTATCTATGTATGTGTTGTGTAACGAACCTTCCATCGAGTAATCAAGGACGCTGTGTATGCGTTCAAGCCGCTTCTTGTCGTTGGGTACACATGCATACATACATACGGCTATATATATAGAGAGAGAAACGTATGCATGTATGCATGTGTCTTGTCGTGTGGCCTCCGTTGCTGTTGCGCTACGGCGTTCGCAAATGGCGCAGCGCATGTACATGTCTAAGGGCGGTTACACAGAGTCCTCCGCAACACTGATGGGCCGGCCCCCGCTTCTTTTTCGTGTCTCCGCGCTTCGCCGTCTTCCCTTCCACATGTGGCGGCGGCTTCCCCTCCCTCTCCACAACGCGAATCCTTCGTTCAACTGCGCAGGCGCACCCTGAACGTGCGTCTTTCTGCTCACTAAGTGATGCGTATGGAGTGTGCGGGACAGCGTCGTTGCCGTCGTCCTTGTCCGGACTTGTGTAAAGACGCATTCGAAGAGAACAGCTGCAGCGCCTGTCGGCACTTTCTCTTCTCTAACTTCGTGAGTGTTCCTGCACTGTGCGGTGGGGACTCTGCACGTGGTGCTTCTTCTCTCGCAAGTGGGCCCCAAATAGAGAACGAATGCCGCTGCTCTTCTCGCGCGGATGTGCCATGCGGGGAGAGGGGAAGGGTTGGAGGTCCGCAGTGGAGCGTCGACAGATGGGGCGGCAGCGATCATGACGCAGCACAGGTTTATGCAACATGTCACTGCCATTGTGCACCTCATTCCCTTTTTCTATGTGGTACTCTTGCACCACAATCCTCTCCTCGTCCTACTGAAGGGGCACAAAACAGTACAGCGGCTACATCCTGCCCTCCCCTCCCCGGTGGCGAGCCATGAGAGCCACACGCTGGTGGTGCTGTGCGGGCGTGTTGGGCGGCCTTTGCGCACGCACCCTTCCCCGTCTTCAGCACTTCACAGCACTGAATAGCCTGAATGAGAGCGTTGCGGAGCTGCGCCGCAAGCTTCAGTCACAGCTGCACCAGAAAATGCCGCGCATGCAGACGGTGGAGACGGAGAGTCGCCTCATCGCGCAGCTCTCCCGCAGCACCCTGGCCGAGGAGCGGGCGGAGGCGCTGGAGATGGGCGAGGCTATGTGGGTAGAGCTTCATGACGCGGGCTCTTCCATCCCATTTGGGTCCCGCACGGCGATGAAGATCACGCTGTGCTCTTCGCTGCGTCGCTGCGCGCTGGTGAGCAAGAATCGAGAGCTGGCGGAAACTTGGACCGCGCGCTTTGCCGAGCGGGCAGCGACTCTCTCACCGGCTGACTTCAAGGAGCAGACCTCTACGGCGGGTAAGGTTCCCGGGTGGCGGGAGGCGCGCACGCAGGCGCGCCCTGGCACGGGGATCGACGCAGACGATCTCGAGGCCGACGCCAGGGAGGAGGCCGAGGCGGCCGCGAAAGAGGGGGACGCCGGCCAAAGGGGCAGAAAAAAGGAACCTTCCCCTTTCGAGCAGTATAGGCAGGAAAAGATGCTAGAGCACCCCACGGTCGAGCTGGCCTTTCGCCGACGGGCCGGGCCGGGCCCACGGTATACGGGCTGAAACACGTTGAGATCGATGCCACTCACCTTGTACACCCTTTTTACCTGCACGCTTGCAGACGTGAGTCTGCGTCGCCTCCACTCCTCTTTGCGCTCCGGCCCTCGCTTTCTTACACGCACACAGATATGTGGATGTGTGCTTCTTTCTGATCCTCACGGACACACTCTCACATCCCCCGTATCGTAGCAACGACAAAAGCAGCAACAACAAAACGGACGGATGGAATAAGAGAGCTCAAGGAGAAAAGCTGCCGCGTCTTTCTCCTTGAGCACTATTATATGCGGCAGACACAGCCGCGGCGACTGGGCTGCGCGGCGTTCTCTCTCTTGCGCGCTATCCGCATAAACTGCAAGGAGGAGGGGCGAGAACACAAAGAAGAAGAGAGGCGGCACGGCACTCAAGAACATTGCACAGCTGCTCTAAGACATGATCGAGTGTGGGACTTGTAGGGAGGAAAGGAGGGACGAAGAACGTTTTGGGGTGTCATGTGCCGGTGCTGCAATTAGTGAGAAGGCTGCTGCCTCTCTCACGCATGCGAGGAGACTGGACATCGCCTCCGCTGCTATTTGCCTTATCCCTCTTTCCCTTGTCAACTACTGAAACACCCGTCACTGCGTTTCGCACCATGCCGTACACCAAAATCTACTGTGGCAGGTGCCCTCCCCCACTCTTCCACACTCTCCTCTCAAGCGCTTACCTCGCCTTCTCTCTCGCTCCCTCCTCTCCCCCAAAAAAAAACGTCCGCTTCCTCACTTCTCCCCCCTTTCAACGCGTGCCTTCATCCTTCACCGCGAGGATTAGCATCACATCAGCAGACGTGCAGGACAAGAGAAAAAGGATACGGGGCTCGGAGCCGCTTGCCGACGGAACGAAGGCGGACGTGATTGCGTGTGTATGCCCGCGTGTCTTGTGATTGTTGAAAGGCAAAGCTTCTCGCGTTTCCTCTCGGTTGCTCTTTCGTTCTCATCGAAGGGGTCGGCAGCAGTGCGCAGCCCCCCCCCCCCCCCCCCACCGCTAGTGGAAGCAGAAAGGCATTGCAGCCACCCGCCATTGCCACTTCGGGCCACACGATTGAGGCGCAATGTCGAACAGCACGGATGCAGCGCGTGACTTCGTCACCGTCAAGGGACACTTCAACAGCCTCTGCGACACCTACATTGCTGAAGTTGTCAACTCCTCTCTCGCCAGCACAGATGCCACACTCAACGCGCAGATACGCTCGTTGGTGGCGGAGTTTGAGTTATTCTGGCGCCACCTCTCCGCCGTTGGAGCTTTTTCACCAAACGATGAGATAGACGACTACTCGACCACAGCGCTGGAGATGCTGTGGACGCCGTATATTCTGGCGGACCTCTTCCAGCGCGTCCAGGGCCCCATGAAACGCGCCCAGGATAGCCGCGCCGGGAACGATGGTGACAGCAGCAACGGCACCGCACAGCAGCAAGCGTGCTCGGCGGACGAGCGCATGCGGGGCGAGGACGTGCTTCGTCCCAGCGAGCAGGACAGCGGTGTGCAACAGATGGAAACGGTCGCGCATTCCGCGGCCAATCTGACCTCTCGCTCCCTTCGAGAGGAGGAGCTGCGGTCTTTGTCGCGGCAAGAGGCGCTTGCCCGCTCTCACGCGTGGCTCAAGGTCTTCTTTGAGTGGATGGAGAATATCGAGCTTGTCGACAAGAAGACCCTGGACACGCACGCCGTGTACCGTGCCGACCAACGGTCGCAGCGCGTTGAGCTCTCTCGCACCATCGCATCCCTTAGGGCGGCGCTAAAGGCCGAGGAGGACAAGGTGGGCTACCTCCGCGCGAAGCGGCGCCGCATGCGGGAGCTGATGGCCGAGGAGGGCGAGGCGGCAGAGGAAACGGGAGGCGAGGAGGAGGAGACGCTGCGCGCGCGTGCGTTGGCGCGGCTGAAGTGGTCTATCTACGAAGGTTGCCACCAGCTTCAAATATCGTCTCGTGAGCTCAGCATGCTCGAGGCGTTAAACCCAGAGCAGCGGGCTGCCATCTCGAAGCAGTACCAGGACACGATGGACTCCGTGCGCCGAGGAGAGCTATCGCTGGGGCGGCACACCTACACGATTCTGCCGGGCGGCATGATGGCGGCCGGGACAGTCGATCACCCGCGGCAGGTGCGCACCAGCGACATTGTGCAGTCAGGCGGCGTCACAGCACCTGCAGCGACCGCGACGGCTGCCACCTCCTCCTCTCTCGCCATCCGCGGCAGCAGAAACGCCCAGTTGTACCGTCAGCAGATCCGGAACGAATTGATGATAGACCGCAACGCACCGACCATGACGCTGCAGGAGTTCGCCGAACTGGAGATGGCGGAGATTCAGCGGCAGGTGGACGAGGCCCAGGCGAAGCAGCAGCGACAGGCTGAGGAGGACGCACGCCTTGGTCCGGACGGCGTGGAGGAGCGGCAGCGGCAGAAGGATAGCGCCTGGGCTGACTGGAAAGACGATCATCCAGCCTACGGACTAACAAACAAGGGCAACTACTCCTGAAAACGACTGCGAAAGAGGAAGGGAGGAGGAAGTGCCTTGGGTACTACTCTGCTCCGTTTCTCGCCTTTCACTGCTTTCATGCCATCACCCCTTGGACGACTGGCTTGGACACAAAGGAAGGTTGCGGGCTGGGGATTTCCACGACGGTGACTCCGACTGACTGTTGCGCCAACCCGATCCCGTTGCTCTGGCATCCACAAACATACGTATATATGTACTCGCTCACGATGATTGGGATGCCGCGCGTCTTTCTGCGTGTCGAGTTTGGCCTGCCTTGACGGTCGGCATCGCTATTCGTATTTGTGTTGCAATGCACGACGAGTGCGCTGCCGCCTTGATGGTGCACATACACACATATAACCTCGCATGCACTGAAGAGTAAGTGTTGTCAGGATTCTATGGACACATGCAGGTCTGCGCGAGCAGCCTGAGTAGCGCTATCTCCGCTTTATTACGAGGCACCATCACCTCCCGAACTGCAAAGGGACCGGGAGAGAAGGCTGAAGGAATGTGTAGGCGCTTCGATGGACGTAGTTTGTGCCACCAGCAACCCCCTTTCCCGCTTTTTTCTCATGCTTTGATCATGTGCTTCCCTCCTATCGCTTCGTCCCATGCCGCTCTTTTTATCGACGCACTCAACTCCCTCCACTACACAAACACGCATACAACGACATCAACCACTATCAAGGTATTAGAAAAAAAACCAAAGTGGTGGATCAGAGTGCAGAGGAGCGGTACCGCCTCCCCCCTCCAAACCCATCGTCCCGTGTGTCCGTGTTTAGGTGCATGCGCCTGCGCGTTACCTGCACCATCGACATTCATTCACGCAGACGCCTTCATTCCTGGACATACCTCGACAAAGCAGGCGCGCCATCTTCATTCTTTTCCCCGCGCGGCATCCTCGGTCACAGCGCGTGCACGTGCTCACACATGCAAAAGACCGCATGTCTCTGCGCTTCCCCACTGTTTGTTCGAACACCGCCGCTCCCTTTCTTACTGGTCTCCAGCTGACGTGTGCGCAGCCTCTCCCGCTTGTTGCTTTTGGACAGCGCTGCACCTGAAAGGCGAGAGGAGCGAGCGAAACGACGACGAAGGCACATACAGAGCAACACAGCGAAGGCACGGAGACGTGCTGGGTGGCATCCTTCCGAGGAGTGCCGCACACCCCCTCCCCCTTCTGCATTCAGTGCAAGGGTGAGGACGGTAGAGGACAGCCCTAGTACCCGTAGTGGGCCACTTACACGCCGCAGATACAGGATCACCTGTGTAGAGTGTCCGTGCGTTCGTGCTTGCGCCATAGAATACTCAAGAGTCGTCACACACATACACACATACACACATACAGCTGATCATCTCCACAATATCGCATAGAGCGTACCATTCACGGAGAGAAGTCAGAAACGAGGCCGACAAAGCAAGGGGGCACACGAGAAGAGGGAGAGGAGGGAGGGAGGCGGAGGTATCACGCGAAGCGTCGTATGCAACCGCCTTCTCGCTCTCTCTTGACTTGTGTTGCTTGTTCCCCTGCCCGCTCACCTGTTCGCTGATATACTTGCACCCCGTGTCACCCGCACCTTGAGGGCTTCATAGTCGCCAACGCATCACCCCTTTTTTTTTCGTCTTCGCCGTCGCCCTTGTCTGGTTACTCCCGCGACACTGAATCTCATTGAAGACGGCGAGACGAACAGCTACCCTCGGCACTTCCATGAAGACGACGGTGGGGCGGTGGACGACCTCATCGCGAGCGAGGCCACGCTTTCCAGGTTCCTGGATGTCGCCCGGGCTCACGTCGCACCAGCAGCTTGACGCCGGTATTGCAGCCCGCCAACACGCTAGCCGCAAGGCGCTGAAGAAGTCGAAGCGGCCGTTCGCGAACTACTTCAAGACGGAGTACCGTCTCTCTCCTCTCGCGCGTCTCCCCATCACACGGACGTCGGGTTTAATCAGCAACTTTGACGCCGTGCGCATGATGACGGACCCGACGCGCAGTTGGGGCACGCCATGGGACCGCGCCGGCGGCAGGGTGCGCACGCGTCACAAGCGGCAAGATGTGCTGGAGCCTACCCCGACCCAGCTCGGCGACGACTCGATGGACCACGTGGTGGAGCGACTGCTCGAGATTCGCTTTGCCTGGGATCGCGAAGACGGAGTCCTTTGCACGAGTCTCGTGCCGGAGAGCCTTTTTAGCACCACGAAGCACTGCCGCCCGTATCTCACGGAGGTGGCCCCATCGCCGCTAAGCTCGTCGACATCGCTTTCGCCGCGCGAGTCAGCCGTGGGCGGCGGCCGGGGGCGACACAGCTGTGACCTAAACATTTCTACTGAGGATGGGGAGGTCGTCATGATTACCGGAACACCGGTGCGTATCAGGCGGCGCACTCCGCTTGTGCGGCGCAAGTCTGGTCAGCCAAAGCGACCCCACACGCGGTCCACCCTGGGCTTCAGCGGTGTTGACACGGTACCGTCGCTGGTACTGGACGTGTCTCACGGTCCGTTTCTCACCAGCCCAAGCGCACCACTCATGACCCTGCGGTGGAAGGGAGAGCACCGCGATGCGGCCAGCGCGCAGAGCGCCCTGCAGCTTCTCCGCCGTGCGCGAGCAGTGCCGACCGTAGGTCTCTCACCTCGCTTGTCGCTGCTGCTTCTCAAGGCGCTGGCCACGGTAGAGGTGGAGGAGCCGGCGCTGGCGGTCTCACTTGCCATTGCGATGGGAGAGAACTACAACGGCTACTCGGATACGGAGTGCCTCGAGCTACTTCGCTGTCTACGGCGCCTCGCGCTCGTGCGGGAGCTGCCCGGCGTTGCCGCACCCGACATCGACACGTCCGCACTGAGCTCCGCGTCAGCCGCTGCCGGCAGGTCGCCGCCAACGTTGTACACGGAGGCCGCGCTCGCAGACGCGCTCCTATTCCACTACCTTGACGACGCTGCGCCGTTCCTCGTGGCGAAGGTGTGGTCCCGGCTGCCCGAGCAAAGCCATCGCCTGCTGAACCGCGGATACTTCCTGGACTGGCTCGACCTAATGAGCCTCGCCATCGCCGCCAGTGGGCCGCAGCGCCTACCGGAGCGGCTGCCGAACGCGGTCAGCGAGGCGCCGTACGCTGCCAAGTACCTCTTTTTCCGCTACACACTTGGGCTTAAGGAGGATGTGCTGCGCGCTCTCGTTGATCATCTGCGCGGCTTCACGACGTCGACAGACTCGACACTGCAGCAGACGAGAAACCCGCATGCCGACTACCCGCACACACTTCCGACGGCATCGAGCACGTCCAGTAGCATGCACGCCGCACCTCTGCACTTTGTGGACGAGGTCAAGGAGGAGGTGTACAAACCCCTGCTTCTGTGGCTCTGCGCCGCCCTACTCGTGCGCATCGTTGCGGAGTCCCTCGGCGACGTGGTGCGGCACGTGGGCGACTCACTGCATCAACACGCCGCCTTGGCTGCGGAGCAGGCAGAGGCGCAGCGCACCCAGCACGAGGACTCCCTCGTGTGCCAAAATCACCGACTTGGTGATCCTGACAGCAGCTCTGATCCGGCGTCCGCACCGCTGGGCCTGCATCAGCCCTACCCTCGTTTCAGCAACGGCGCCTATCAGCAGATGGGCTGTCGCCGACCAAAGCGTGTGCGGGTGCGACTGCTGCCCTTCGAAGCGTTCCCTCGCGTGTCACAGTGCTTCTCCTGCCCCTTTGCGGCAGTGACGGAGAAGGCGGAGGCGCAGGAGCATAAGCGGCGCCGTCGACACGGCAAGCCACAAGGCTTCTTCTTCACGTCGAACAACGGCGGTGCTACAGCCAGAGCCTACGACGCGCATGCCGTGGCTCTGAGTAACACGAGTGACGCAAGCAGCAGCGCGGGGGAGCGGAAACCGCTGAAAGAGGTGGAGTCGACCTTCGCCTCTGTGCTGGCTGACTCGCCGTTCATGGCGAAGCACATTGAGCGCGCATGCGCGGCACTCGTGTGGAGCACAATGGTGCTGCGGTCGTGCCATGCGCTCGTGCGCGACCTCCCTCTTGTGCGCCCGCCTCCGTTGCCGTTGTCGATGCCGAGCGCAAACACCGACGGTGCTGCTGCCGCATCCCCGAGGGGGTCTGCGGCACCGCTCCACCATGAAGGCAGCGGCGACGAGTGGGCGCACGAGTCGGCGGCAATGGAGGTGCGTCAAGCGCTGTGCTACCGCTTTGTCCGCTCAAGTGTACAGCAGCACATCGACGCTCTGTTCGCCTTTATTCCGTGGGCCGAGATGGAGTCGGCCTGGGAGCCGGCGCTGACGGCTGGCGTCAAGGCAGCAGAGGAAATTTCAGCGCGGGATGCCGCGGGCGCTGCGGCCGCAGACAACGCCGCCTCACTTACGGCCGCGACTCTTGAGGCTGTGCTTATGGAAGATGGCGTGGGACCATCACAGGCGTCTGCGAGCACGGGGTCGGCCGCTACGCTGTCCGAAGCAGAGCAGCGTGCACGGGCCACAATGGAGGGGCTGCGCGAGCGACTCGAGGAGTTTCAGGTGGCAGTTGCTGAGCTGCTCGAGGCGCATGAGACCTCCTTCCCTGATGCCGGGTTTCCTGCCTCCTCCTCGTCCTTGCGCGCTGGTGGGGGTGATGATCTTTGAGGTGAGCAGCGAGAGAGGCGCGCGCATGCTGCACACACACACACACACCCACACACTCACACAACGGACATTGTGCACCGGTACAACTAAGCGCCATAGATGCAGAGGAAGCGAAATATTGGCCATAAAGGATAAGAGGAGCAGATCGGTCGGCGGTAGTGGGAGCGGGGGCACACAGACTCCCACTCCCTTCCAACACGCATGCGTGAGAATCAACAAGGCTGCGTCGCCTCCTCACATGCACCACCACCACCGTACCTTAAAGCCGCGCGGGCATCTTCTGGATGCGCTTACGTGAACCAAGCATACACAGGGAACGTACGGAAGGAAGGGCGGAAGTTGGTAGCGCGTTGTCTAGGGTACTCACGTATGCTCACCCATGCGCTCGTCCTCAAAGCACGAGCCCATCAAGGACACATGTTCCTACAAGTGCTATTTCACAAGATGAGAGGTCCTACCGCAGAGCGCCAGCCGCTCCCTGTCCTCGTCTCCCCCACGTCGCCGCCTTCGATGATCCTCTTCTCCTGGCCAACTCCGCTCTGTCTCTTCCTTGTTCTGAAAACCACAACTTCTGCACATGCACCTCATCTCCCTTGCCTCCACACACACACACACACACACACACACACACAGCTGCAGATACACCGTCTCCGCAAGGGAGAGTTGCAAGCAGCAGCTCCCCTCCCCAACTTCACCCCCAACAACACTTGGCGCAGCTCGCCATTAGTTGCGGCCACGCAGGGCATTCAGCAGTGCCTTCGCGTTCTTCAGCCTTTCTTCCCTTTTCAATCTTATCTCTCCTGCTGCAACTGCCGCTATGAACATCGAGGAAGACCTCACCATCGTGTCCTCGTGGGCACAAAAGGCTTACCAGTGCTTCGCGAGTGAACTGGAGGAGTTGCAGGAGCTGCAGCAGCAGCATGAGCAGCTCGAGGCGCAGTCGCAGCAGGAGCTGGAGGCGCGATGCAAGGCGGAGGTGGACGCGCAGCTGCTCAAGGAGCTCCCGGACGTTTTCCCGCACCTCGCCTCGGCTGTCTCGCTGTCGCGGTCTGCCAATGCGAAGTCGTTGCCGACACCGCCGTCGTCATCGCCGTCGTCTGCGCGGTCCAGCACGAAGCGGCCCAGGTCGAAGCACGCACATCAGCAGAGGCAGTCTGAGGTGGCTCTCTTTAATGCCAAGCGTGAGGCGCTTCTTCAGCAAAACATTCAGGCTGCCATGGCAGCCCAGCGGCGACGACCAGCGCGCCAGCTCGCCGTGCAGTACGCCGATCAGCTGAGCAGCACGCAGAGGCAAGTGGAGCTGTACTTGGAAAGAGAAGCGCATGAGCTGCGCCGCTTCACCAGCAAGCCGGCCGGCGCGTACGCTTTGCGTGAAGTGCTCGAAGTCCCCACGTTCGCCGCAGCTCCCGCTGTACCCGCTCCAGTAGCGGCGGCGCCACGCGCCGCGTCTGTGCCCCACCCAGCCCCGTATTCGGCGCTGAAGCGCCGCAGAGCGTCGTTCGCGCTCAGTGAAGGGACAACCACGACCACGCTACGCGGCACATCGGAGCGGAGCGGCGCCGTTCTGAGCAGCCTTGCCCCGACCCGGCAGAAGGCGAGGAGGGATGGCCGTTTGGGGTGCCCCGATAGCGCCGCGGTCGCTCGCGCGCGCATCGCAGACAAAAGCGGCGCTGCCGTGTCGGCGAGCGCCCGTCACAGCCGCCAAGAGGCGGAGGACGCATCGTCGCTCGCGGTACCGCCGCCGTTCATGATCGACGCCCACCGGTTCGCAGTGGAATACAACGAGATGCTGAAGAAGGAGTACGGCTATCGCCCCGCCATGACGAACACGTTTGCCGCTGATGTGCAAAGAGAAAGTTGCGAGGCCGCGGACGTTGTGGCGGCGCTGAACGATCAGCTGCGCACGCACGAGCCAGGGATGACGAGCAAGAGGCCAGCCGCTACCGCTAGCAGCAGTTTGCTGCCACCCCTGCTTGAAGCGGCAGCGTGCTGCGCCGCGCCGCGGCTGCTACCTCCTCACGCAAGCGATGCAGAGAGTAGTGACAGCAGGGAGTCAGAGCATCGGCCAGCGCACTCCTTTCGGACGCAGAAGCAGCCACAGACGCAGCCGGGCACCAAGAAACGGGTCACCACCGGTGGCAGCAGTAGCAACCCTCGGCAGAAGGGACGGACTCTGCCGGCGTTGTCTTCAGTGCGAGGCGGTGCCTTTGCTCTGTCGACTGCGAACCCTCTCGATGGCGTCCAGTGCTCCATCGCTGGCGGCCATCTCTCTCTTTCTGCCTGCGTAGGGGTGCCGAGCCGGCAGGTCGTCCGGTTTGTGAATAACAATGCCTACCGAACCCGGCTGCGTCTGAAGCCGGCTTCGCACCCGTGGCTTACGTACCGCTCCGTTTGCATTGCACCCTCCGCTGCTGCTGCGGCGACGGTGGCGCCAGAGTCGCCGCTGAACTGCGGCGGCTACGTAGAGGTGGAGGTTGTCTTCTGCCCCACCTCCTTCGAGGCGTCCACGGCGACGTTGGATACGGTGCTGGAGATGGGCGTGACGCGAGAGTTGAATGATCGCACCGGAGAGGGCGCGCAATGGCGGTTCATGTCCGTGCCGTTGCAGGCGCGGGTGGTGCTGCCGCACTTTGACTGGTGGCGCAGCCCCACTGCGGCCGTCACGAGGTCCATAGAAGGCACGGAGAAGTTGGTGCCCGACCAGGCGCCGGTGGTTCAGGCAGAGGAAGAGACCAACGACGGCGCCAATGCGATGGATGCAAGAGGGTCTGCCGCTGCACAGGCGCCACCGCTCATCACTCATGACGCACTTGCCTCTCGCTCAGTGCGCCTCGACGTGAGCGGTTCTTCCGCAGCAGTCGTGGCCTTTGGCGAGGTGCTTCTCCTCGCCGAAGTGAAGCAGACGCTTTACCTCGAGAACACAGGTTCCACGGCAGTGGTGCACGTCCTGAGCTCGTCACCGGAGTTTACCGTGTCGGTGCCGGCGGTGGTGTCCACGACGCTGCCTCCCAGCCACGCTATGCCACTCCACGTGTCGTTCTGTCCATTGTCGGAGGGCCCATGTGAGGCAAGCTTGACGGTGGCGGTGCGCGCCAGCGATGCCGCAGACAGCCCCGTCCTTGCAGAGCATACACTGGCGCTCTTCGGCGTCGGTGTTGCGCCGCGTGTTAGGATTACCTCGCTTGGGCCGCAGCTGGTTCAGGAATGTGCCGTGCCGCAGTGGCAGCAGTGCAAGAGCGAGGTGCCACTCCACATCCTTCTGAGGGGCACGATACCAGGTGTGCCGACGGAGGTGCCGGTGACGGTGAGCAACGACTGCGCCGTCGCGCTGCCTTATCACTGGCGCGGCTGCGAGCCTCCATTCACGGAGGAGAGCGGCAGCGATACGGAGGAGGATCAGAGAGGTACGGACGAGAGAGACCAGGCGTGTACCCCGAGGCTGCAGCTTACCACCACCACCACCACCTCCACCGAAGCTACTGCCGTCGGTGTGGGCGCCAGCAGGACTTCTCACATCACACCGTCCTTTGGAGTACTGCCGCCGATGAGCACGACCACGTTCATCCTCACCGTGACGCCGCGCACACTGCAGCCGCTGCAGACGCTCTACAATCTCTTCCTCGACAAGATGCCCGACCCCACCGCGCCGCGGAATGCAGCGAAGCTACCGTTTGTGGACGCGGAGGTGCTGGAGCTGTACCGCCGCAATCGACCCATTCCTTGCGGCTTGCATGATTCGACGCAAGACAGTGGCAGCCCTCTCGCCGACGACGCTGTACGTGCGGCGGCGCTTCCCGATGGACTTCAGATGACTTACCTGGATCCTATCGCCGTCTTCGCACGGTTTCGAACCGCGCAAGGCCAGCACGATGGTCACGCCAGCGCTGACGCCGTCTTCGCCACCGGCTTCTTGACCTATCAGCAGCCGGTGCTGCCCACCCTCTCCATTGACCCGGCGGTGCTCGAGGAGCGCGTCGAGTGCCTCATCCAGTCCCGAACAACGCGCACGGTGTCGCTGCACAACAATTCGCCCATTGAGATGCACTTCGTGCTGGACCCAACCGCTGCCGAGTTCGCTGCTTCTGTCCAGGAGCATGCATACCTAGCTCAGCACACGAGCACCGACCTCACGCATGAGCGCTGGCGCGCCTCCTTCGCAGCCAGTGACGGCATCTCCGTGCAGTGCCAGCCTCGCAAGGGCCGAATACCACCGCACAGCACGGTAACCATCACTGTCCACTTCACGCTGGAGGCAATTGGGCCGCACTACGCCGTTGTGCCGTGCTGGGTACCAGAGGTCGAGCTGCTGTGCGCGCGTTTGGCCGCAGTGAGCACCGCTTCCACAGGCGGGTTCTCAAAGTGTACGTCACTATCCTTGCCGGCAAACCCACGAGGGGCCACCGGCGCCGGTGCGGCGCGCCGACGCACACTCTTGACCTCGCCACCGCAGGAGAGGACGACGCTGAGGGTCGGCAAGCGTCCACTCACGGCCAACAGCACCAGCGGAGGCGCGAGGACGCTGTCGAAGCCCGCGTCAACGCCCGGCAACGGAGGAGGGACGCTGCCCGTGACAGTGACAGCCGTGGAGGACGTGCACCAGCAGCAACACGCTGAGGACTGGGGCTACTACGCTCTGCATGTCACGGCCACCGGCGTTGGCCCGACTGTCATGACCAGCGCTGAGCTGCTGGACTTTGGGCTGATCGAGCTCGGCCAGGAAGCGGCGGCCTCCTTCACCGTGTCGAACCCGAACTCCATCCCTGTCGTATTCGACCTCTGTGACCCGCTCATGCGCCACCCGCCGCGCTTTGTGTTCATTCCCGAATCGTGCCGCCTCGGCGCTGGCAACACGGTCGAGGTTACAGTGTACCGCAAGGTCGTCTCCACCGAGGACGCGCAGACGTTTTTCGAGCTCACCGTACGTGACGGCGGCGCGTCGGTCGCGATCGAGACGCGCGCAACGATTCAGCAGCCGCTGCTCGTCATTGAGGATCCCGTCGTGCAGTTCGGCGTCGTGCCGGAAGGCGTGTGGCAGTCCGGAGCCTTCCACGTGTCGAACCGGTCTGCGCTCGACACCGTCTTCACTGTCATTCCGGCAACCCCGGTGCCATCGTACATGGAGCTAGACTACAAGGCTGAGCACGTCTTACGCGCCGGGGAGCAGCTGACAGTGCCGGTGCGCTGCCGCTTCGAAGTCTGCTCTCTTGCACTTGTGAACCGAGACGATCGGCGTGACACATCAGCGTCGCTCGTGAGTTCGCAGGGGCATACGGCTACTGCGGCAAGGGCCAAGGACTGCTACTCGACCCTGCTCGGCGTTGTGTCGAAACGCAGCCGGCAGGCGCTGTTTGTGGAGGTGCGGTGTGACACCGTCGAGCCGCTGGCCGTCTCCGTAGACGTAGCACCGGAAGCGTCGCCGAACGACCGTGGAGTAGCTTCTTCGCCGGTACGTATGTCCACAGAGGCATACGTGCGAGCACTTCTCTGGAACGCGCTCGAGGCTGCCTTGTGCGCGCGTGCCACTGCCGCACTGGATGGCTCAGTGATGTGCGATGAGCAGGCAACCACTCTCGTGGCACACCCTTACTGCGCAGCGCTGAGTTTGGTCGACTACATACCCGATGACGTCCCCATCTCCCGCCGCTCCCTGACGGTGATGCTGGAGAACTACACTGGCTGCGAGGCGAACTACGACGTGCGTGCGAAGCACTTCACGCCACTGCCGATGGAGGCGCCGGGTGCGCAGGACATTCTGGACAAGCGGCGCAAGAGGGCGGAGAGGGGGGCCAGTCGCAGTGTCAGCAGCAGCACGCAAGCAAGCCGCGCCGGTGCATCAGGCAGCAGCCGAAAGACCACCCAAATGCAACTGCAGAAGCCGCAGGAGCAGCCACTATCGCCATTCTCAGCACTGGCATCCAGGGCAGCAGCAGGGAGCAACAGCAACGGCAGCAAGGGTGACGCCACGCACCCGACCTTCTGGATCACGAGCGTACAGAGCGGCGTAACGGTGCAGCAGCAGCAGCGGCAGATTGTGGAGGCCGCGCAGAAGGTTCTCGGTGACGGTCGCGGCTGCGCGACCTTGCTCGGCTCCTTGACCGGCAGTCTGGGCCCGTACAGCCAGGTGCGGCTGCCTGTCCGCCTGCTGTGCAGCTTACCCGGTCGCTACGCGGAGCAGCTGTGCGTGCGCGCTGGCGCGACTCTGCCGTGGCTTCAAATCCCTGTCGATTACGAGGTGTACGGCAAGCCTATTGTGCTCGATACAACCACGTCGGGGCTCGTAAGGGAAGGTGGGCGAGACGGCAAGGAGGTGCTGCTGATGCCGCCCGTGATTGCGCCGCTTGGAACGTCACGGAGGTCAGTTCGGCTCATCAACCGCGTGTCACGCGACATGGACGTGACGGTGGAGGTGTTCCCGTGCCCGCTTGGCCTGGCTGTGCACGCAGTCGACCCGAACGCGCCGGCGGATCAGGTGGAGCTCAGGTTATGCTCCATGAACGTGGAGGATCGAGAGAAGGAGCGTCACCGTGTGGGGAGGGTGACAGCGACGCCGTTTCAGCTGCGCATCCCCGCCCACTCGCAGCGGGATGTGCTACTGGAGTTCACGCCGGCGGCGAAGCTCACAGAAGGGTCGGACGCGGACGAGTACGATGAGGACCGCGGTGGCTCATCGGGCGACGCTGCTTCGAATAGCGGTAAGGGCCACGGCAGCGCAGGCACAAAGAGTTCTCCCACAGCCCATGCCGCGGATGATAGCGAAGACGAGGAGGACGGCGAGGAGGCAATGCTGCCGCCGTCGGAGCACTGGTGGGAGGGCAGTGTCTGCGTCCACGCTGTGCTGGCGCACAGCGAGCTGAACGACATCTTCCTCGTCGACGACTTCTACGCTCGCTACGCGGACCGCTACCCGTCCCAGCGCGTGGCCCGCTCCATCAGTGGAGCAACCTCAGCCGCCGGATCGACGGCTGCGGCGGGCGGCTCAGCCGGACCCAGCCTGTCGGTGGCGCAGCTGGCTGTGATGCGGCCACTGCGTACCCGCCCTGGCGGCCGAGTGGTGCGTGGCGGTCGCGTAGTATGGCCCTTGGAGGCAGCACAGCGAGCCTCTAGCCGCACCGCGGCGACTGGTGACGCACTTGTGGCCAAAGTTGCTGCCACCACTGCTGCTGCTGCAGCTGCCAAGCCGGCGGATAGCGGCGCTGATAGCGACAGCGACAACTCCGACGACGATGAGAGCAGCGGTAGGCTGACTGTCACCTCGCAGCGACCAGGCTCCGTTATGCCACTGGAGGTGCTGCAGCGGGAGGCAGAGGAGAGGCAGGCGCTTCTGGCCTTCATGACAAGCCGCCGTCGCGCACTGCAGGAAGAGAGCCGCCGGTACTTTACGTCGATCGAGTTGCGCTTGCGAGCGCGGTGCGGCCGGCCACACCTAACCGTCGAGCCCTCACAGCGGTGTGTCCGTTTTCCAGCGGTGCAGCACATGGAAGGGCGAGCAGCAGCAGCAGCAGCAGCAGCTGCCTCGGCCGCGTCGCTCTGCACGAAAACAATAAGGTTAACGAACCGCAACAGCTCGTCGCTGCGCTTTGCCCTGTCGTTGCCCGCAGCCAAAAGCAGCGGTGCTGCAAACTTGTTTTCCATCGTGAGGTGCGCCCTGTGGCGCTCCGGCCATGATGTGTCGACGGAACTGTTCACCTCTGCTTTGGCGACAGCTGCGGCTGGTGCGGCGGAACACGAGTACACGCTACATAGCATGGATGCGCTTGACGTGCAGGTTGAAGCACACACAGGAAGCTCTGCGTGGCGACAGGCGTGCGAAGCTGTGTGCAGTGCACCACCACAACCCTCCCTGTCGGACAAGGCGCCTGCGGTGGAGGGGCTGCTGAGGGTGCAGTTCCTGCCCACGTCCGAATCCGCTGAAACCGCGTGCGCCTCCCCCGACGACCGCGCCCAGGCACCTTGCCAGCTTCTTCCTCTCCGTGTGCCTCTCACACGGCCGTCGCTGGAGTGCAGCCCTGGCGTCGTGTGGTTCCGCCCAGGCCAGCAGCGCCACGACGGCCGCCAACAGGTGGCGTATACGCAGAAGTTTATGCTGCTCAACCGGAGTGCCGTCCCGGTGGCCTACCAAATCCGCACCGTCACTGACACCGACGAGGAGACGGTGCGGACGTTCCGCCTTCAGCAGCGGCAAGGCACGAGCTACGGTGAAGCGGCTGTCTTCTCGCCTGCGGTCTCACAGTGTCTTTTGGTGGCCAATACGACGACGACGCAGTTCGGCGTCTCGTCTACCCAGCGTCAGTGCGACTCGATTACGCGTAAGGTGAACGCTGCCGTGGAGATGCCTGCAGTGGCGCCGCCCGCGGAGGGTCGCCCGGACCTCGTATACGTGGATGAACCGGCGCGGTTCTCGCTTAGTCCGCTAGAAGGCGTCGTCCCTGCCGCGTCGTTGGGCGGTGAGCCTGGCAGTCTTGAGGTGAGCGTCACCTTTGCCGAGTTCTCCGATGTGCGGTACGAGTCGCTGTTCAAGGTGATTGTCGTCGGCGCTGGCGCTCAGCCACCGACCTATGTGGTGCTGCGTGGCGACAGCCGTGATGCAGAGGTGTAGCGTTGTCTTCACGGCGCCCATTCGTTCGTCTTATCCTTTGCCTCCTTACTGGACCGATGTACAAAACTTCTATGTGCAGCTTCCTCTCTCATTTTTATTGCGACTGTGTGGGCACCTGTCCAACCCCCTCCTCACCCCCCCCCCCACACCACACCACACACACACACACACAGACACACTCGGTTGTGTGTTGTCGCTGGTGCGTCTCCCTCGGGAGCGCTTGCAAAGCCGAGCCGACGACCCGAAATGATAACGGGCGGATGCTGCGCTCAGGCATGCAGACACGCACTGCGCCTGTGCCAATGCATGGGAGTGTGTGGCTCTCTCTCTCTCTGTCTGTCTCGCTCGATGTGCGAGGGAGAGTCGCTGGTGCACAGTGCAAAGCTGCTGCTGCTCAGTCTACAACAGTTTGATGGGGGAAGGTGGGCGCCGCCCCTCTGCACACACACACACACACTCACGCGACTTCCCTCGCCCTCTTTCTCTCAACACCGTCTCTACGTCTCACGGACTCCACCCGCACACGCCCCTTCCCCCCCACCACCCGCATCGGCAGCAACCCGAACCTGTTTCAAGTAGTGCAGGCGCGTGTTTTCCGTGTGCGTCTCTCTCGCTTTGCTTGTGTTTGTGTTGCACGTCGGTCGGGGCGCTTTCTGGAGTTGCTGTTGTGTGGCCACGGCTGTCTGCCGCCGGCGTGCATGACACCATCCCTCTTTCTCTTGCTCCTCCTCGTTTCGACACTTGCCGCGATCTTTCCGCCCCCCCCCCTCCCCCGCCGCACCGCCATTCTGTTCTGTTTCGCGTTGCTCACTCATTCGCGCATCCCCAGCATCGCGCACGCACTCGCTCTATGAATCCCGTCATTGATACGTAAAAGCACCGGAAAGGCATACAAGCACCCATTCTCGCACGGTCGTCTACCCGGCTCACTTCCCTTCCTCTTCGCACTCACGTCGTTGTACTTTTCAGACGTCTGCGCGTTTTGCGCGTGCTCACTGCTCCATGTACAACCTACAAGACCACTCGTCGAACCCGTACGGGGACGGGTATGGCAGCTACGGGGCTTACAGGTCCGCTGCGGCCTCCGGAGGCGCGCCGGCTGCGAGGCCGTATTATGACCCCAATCAAGGCCACGGTGCGCAGGCGAACTACTACGGCGGTGCCGCGCAGCAGGCCGCTCCCGCTGCGCCATCGTCTTACAGCTATGACAGTTACGGATACACGGCCGGCGCCGCCCCGAGCGCTGCTGCGGCACCGGCTTCTGAGTACCCATACGGCGGCAGCTACGGCAGCGCCGCGACGAG
Organism: Leishmania donovani; assembly: GCF_000227135.1. Lineage (NCBI taxonomy): Eukaryota > Euglenozoa > Kinetoplastea > Trypanosomatida > Trypanosomatidae > Leishmania > Leishmania donovani. The sequence goes on along the minus strand of NC_018252.1, from coordinate 521,048 downwards.
CGCGCAGGCCTCATCTGCAAACGCGCCATCTATCAACTCATCGGCGTCACCATCTTCCGCTCCTGCGCCGTCCGTGGCTGGATACAATTCTTACGGCTATCAAGCCGCTACCGCCGCCCCCACGCCATCCCGGCAGCCGGCACCATCAGCGCCAGCCTCAGCATATCCGCCACCGCGCAGCACCTCATCCACAGCTGCGGCGGCCAGTGACCCGTACCCAGCCCCTTCCTCCTCAAGGCCGGAACCGTTGGCGCAGCAGCTACCGCCTGAGCCGACTCAGCCGTACAGCGACGCCCTGTTGGGCAGTGGTGTTCGCGGCAACAACCGTCCGCTGCGCGCCTTGGCTCGACAGCCGCCGACGCGCATTGTGAACGTGCGCTCCGTGCCAAACCCGGAGCGCAGCATCCCCCGCAACAGTGGTGCACCGATCGAGTACCTGACATGCACGAACGAGCCGCCCTACGCTACTGTCGACTTTCTCGGCCTCGACAACGGCAACGCCAACTCGAAGTTCTTTCGCCCGTCCATGCTGTGTGCGCCGGGCGAGGAGCGACTTGTGAAGGACAGTCACATCCCCTTCGGTGCCATTCTCTCACCGCTGTGTCAGCCGCTCCACAACAAGGAGGTGGTGCCGCTGGTGAAGCAGCCAAAGCCGCCTGTGCGCTGCCACCGCTGCCGCGGCTACATGAGCTGTCACGCCCGACTTCTCGAGATGGGCCGCAAGTGGGAGTGTCCGCTGTGCGAGGTGACCAACGATGTCGTCGGCGACGACTTGGACGCCGTTGATGGAATGGGGCGTCGGGTAAACGTGGCGGATCACCCGGAAATGGGCTTCGGCAGTGTGGAGTTCGACGTCGACGACTTCCCAGAGTACGCGCTGCGCACCGAGGACAATGTTGTACTGCCCAGTCGGCCGCTGCATCACCTGTTTCTCATCGATATCTCGCGCGACGCGGGGCAGCGGTTTCTTTCCGACTACGCGGAGGCGATTCGGGCTGCCCTGCAGCGCATGGCGGAGCTGACGCCTGAGTGCAAGGTGTCCTTCATCACATTCGCCTCGCAGCTGCACTTCTACGACTTCCGCCACCCCGATATGCCGCAGATGTGCGTTCCGGACGTCGAGAACCCGTTTGTGCCACTGCCCTTCACAAGCCTGTGCTGGATGGAGGTGGGGGCGGAGCTGGAGCGCCTGGAGGCCTTCCTGAGTCGGCTGCCACGTATGGTTGCCAACGTGGACGAGTCGGACTGTGTGCTCGGCGCTGCGGTGAAGGCGGCAACGCTGGTGTTGGCGGGTCAGCATGGCGGGCGTGTGATCATGTGCGCAAGCCGGCACCCGCAGCGCGGCATGGGGCAAATCGTGCTTCGCGAGCAGCACAGGCTCTACGGCACCGATCGCGAGAAGGAGCTGCTGCGACCCATCGAAGGTTTCTGGACGACCACGGCAACCGCGGCGGCGAGGCAGCAGATTTCGTTTGACCTGTTCATGTTCGCCACGGGGTACTGTGAGCTGGTGACGTTGTCAAACGTGTGCCACGTGACGAACGGTCGCGTCTTTCTCTTTAGCAACTACGATCCACTGGTCGATAGCACCAAGGTGAGCGCCTCCATGCAGCAGCTGCTGACAGAGGAGGCCGGGTACGCTGGCATCCTACGCGTCCGCTGCAGCACCGGCCTCCATGTGCAGCGCTACCGGGGCCACTACCTCTCCCAGACGGTGCAGGACATGGACCTGGCCAGCATCACGGGCGGCTCAACGTTTTTTGTGGAGTTCGCGCACGAGGACCATTTGCCGAAGGATAACTACGCTCATTTCCAGACCGCGCTGCTGTACACCACTCGCTCTGGCCACCGCCGGGTGCGGGTGCAGTCGTGTCGGCTGCGTGTCGCCTCCTCCTTGACCGTTCTATTCCGCAACATGGACCTGGAGGCGATCCTGTTCGGCTTCATCCAGGATATCATGGTGGAGGCGGTGAACAAAGGCCCGCAGCAGGCGCGCCAGGGAATGACGGACCGCCTCATTAAGGCCTTTTCCTGCTACCGCCAGTACTGCGCTTCGGACAAGTCGGGTGGCGAGTACGAGGACGTCAAGACCGCCGCCCGCGATAAAAAGAATACGCTTCTAATGCCGCCGCGGCTGAAGCTGCTCCCGGTCTATCTGCTCTGCCTGATGAAGTCCGACGCGCTGACGGAGGGCACCATCGTGCACATTGACCACCGAGTGGCCAGCATATTCGACCTCGTGGCGATGCCGGCGTACAAGCTACTCAGCTACCTATACCCGTCCCTCTACTGCCTGGACGACTTAGAGAGCGACCCGACGATCGGCACGCTGGACGTGACGACTGGAAACTGCATTCTGCCGCATCATCGTCAGCTACTCTTCGACAGCGTCGCGCGAGATGGCACGTACGTGCTATGTGACGAACAAGCGCGGCTTGTGTACATGTGGATTGGCGAAAATGTGCCGCCGAAGATCGCGAATACGCTGTTTGGCACTTCTGATGCAGCATCCGTGTGTGCAGCCGGAGGGCCAGGCGAGGAGTGCTTCAGTGAGCGCCTGCGCAACGTCCTGTACGCTCTCATGCTGCGCGAGGATGGCATGCGGCGTCTCATCGTGATTCACCACGGCGAGCGCTCTGAGGACGCCTTCTTCAAGGAGCTCAAGGAGGAGATGGGCACGAGCAAGATGGGCTACGATGAGTACCTGACGCATCTGCACCGTACCATACAGACGCACGTGTCATGAGGCTGATGCACCTGGACCGGGTGAACGGAGCTGGCATTCCTTCGACGACCGTGGATGGCGGTGATGGTGATGGTAACCATGTTTTTCGTTTTAGAGGGGGGGGGTAGGTGGATGGGCTGCCGGTAAGCGAGGGAGAGAGAGGGACACATCGCAGGAGGCGGGTGATGGCGGTGAGGGCCAGCCTAAGCCGCCAGCTCGCTAATGGTGCCAGTGGATGTGCACGTTGAATATACGGCCGTTTTCCTCTCTCTATACGTTTTTTTTTTTTGGGCTTCACTTGATGTGTGTGCGTGCGTGCGCGCGCTTGTGTGTCAAACCACTCTTCCTCGCCTCCTCTTGTCCTCTCTCCTTCCAGCGGCTTTGCTTGCGACTGGTCGCGTGTACGTGTGTGCGTGTGCTGCTGCCGTCTACCTCCCTTTCCCCCTCCCTCCCTCTCTCCTTTGCCGAGTTTCGTGCACGTGAAGTATGTGTGTGTGTGTGCGGAGAAGTCCGTGGCGAGTTGTGTGGCGCGTGCATGTTGATACGCCGCTGCTGGGCGCGTTAGTAATCAGAAGTGCAGGCCCGTAAGAAGAGGCGCAGTACGGGGACTGAGGGGGAGAGCCGCGGCGATGACGGTGCCCGTAATCTGACTGCTTCCCATCTCTTTCACTCCTCCTTGCGTCTCCCCTGATGCTCTATTTATCTTCGGCCTCATTCATGGACGCATTGGAGGGCCGGGAGACGCGCACACAGCCGCCCGGTGTGACGACACTATGTCCCCGCTGGTAGTGTTGGGGAGCCCTTCGCTGTTCACCTCATCAACCTCTCCCTCTCCCTTCTCCTCCTCCTCCCCAAAAAACACGCATGCGCGCCAGAGCACACATTCACAGGCGCCATCGCCTTTAGCACACCCAGGCACGTCGCCGGGCGGTGATGCCGAGCTCTTTGCCCCTGTCCTCGTCGTCGTTGTCCTCCTCTTCCCCTCGTTGCTCAGGCACTTTCGCACTCCCTTGCTCTCTATCTCTCCTCCGTCTGTGAGCGCCGCACTGGCAACCCAGGCATAGAGAGCGGGAGAGAAGAGCTTCGTGGTCGATTGAAACGCATGCGCGTATACACACAAGCACACCCTTAGCACCTACACCCTCTACATGCGCTGAGTCGTTAGCGGCTGATGGACACGCGCTTCCACTGCGTGTACTTGCTCACCAGTCTCGACCCTCAGTGCGAGGGCGACTTCTACATTGGCTACACCGTGAACCCCCTGCGACGGCTGCGGCAGCACAATGGCGAGCTCGTGAACGGCGCCCGACGCACGAGTCGCCGTGGTCGGCCGTGGACGATCGTGTGCTGTGTCTCGGGTTTCCCTGACGATCGAGCCGCGCTGAAGTTCGAGTGGTGCTGGCAGCACCCGACCGCATCCGCGCGACTGAGGCACGCGATCGACATTCTCACGGGTCTGCGGCGGCTTCCCTATGCGGTGGCCACGCTGCACCTCCTCGTGCGCGCCTCCCTCTTTTGCCAGCTGGATCTGACGCTGCACATCTTTGAGTCAGCACTCCTACGGGAGGCGGCAGCCAGGGCGGAGGTGCTCCTGGCGAGACGCCGTGGTGCCTTTGCCGTGGGCGGAGGGCTGCGAGCCTCGTCACCGCGAGTGGGCACACAACAGCATTCGCAGAGAAGCTCGTCCTTGCAAGGGCAGGCAGACGGTGTTGCGACACCGCCGTTGCCCGCGCTTGACTCTAAAGGGGAACTGCAAGATGCGTCGACGGCAGCCGCACTCGCAACCACCACGGCTGCTTCTCACCTTCTCCCTCCGCTCACCCCGTCTCTCTTGTTCCACGTCGAGGACACAACGCGGCAGGCCTTCGAGGATGCCTACCTGAGTCACGATCGGTGCCTGCTGCTTCCAAGCGTGGGCATGGGCGTCGACGTGGGAGAAGCAGGGAAGGAGGGCAGCCATATGAGCGCGTCTGCTGGAACCTCCTGTCCGTATGATGTATCGTTGCTGTCCCAAGCGGCGCGGGCGGAGTGGTCAAACGCCTCCTTCGCCTCTGACTCGGACGACGAGGACACACGACGGTTCGCACCCTACTGCCCCTCTACAGGGTCGCGCACGCCATCTCCGCAGCGCGTTCACACGGCGGCCTCGCCGGCCCTTCTCGGCTACCGCAGTGAGGAGCGCGCAGGCGACGGCGTCCTGGAAGCGAGCCCAGGCAGCAGTATCGGCTGCGGTGCGGCGTTGCGTTCCTTCTCCTCTCCTCCGCCACCACGAGCGTCTTCGCCGCGATCGGCATCGTGCCCTCCACTGTATACAGGCATCAACGCATCCGCCTCACTTGCAGTGGATGCACCCCATGGGGGCGTCACGGCTGCCTGCACTTCCTCCCCAGCGGCGGCACCCGCCCCACAGCCCCGCATCCCACTGCGCTTTGCGGACTATGGCGAGGTAGACTTTGCGCGGGCCCACGCAGAGGAGCAGCATCGCCTCCATCACGGGCTACTGCCGTGCAGTCTCTGCACGTTGCCGCTGCAGCCCTCGTGTGTGGCGTACTGCAGCCGCGCACCTTTCTGCACCCTACGCTGTCACCTGAGCTGCTTGGCGATGTGGATGCTGTATGCCGAGGCAGAGGCGGCGGCTACCGTAGACGGCACTGATAAAAGCCCTGCGCTGCTTTCGCAAGCGCCTCCGGCACCGATATCACCGCTCCGTCGTCTGATCCCTTCCCAGCCATGCCCGTGCCCCCTCTGCGGTGTTCTCCTGCACTGGGGCTCGCTTGTGAAGGAGTTGAAGAAGCGAGTGGTTGTGGAGCGGCGCCTGCACGCGGCACAGCGGCGCATTCGCATGGAACAGCGGTGGCAGGCGCGCCTGGCGCACATTGACCACACAAAGAGAAGCACCAGTGCGGCGATGCGGCATCGGCAGCGGACGAGGGTGGGCGCCGCCGCACTAGCAAAAGGCGCCGGCGAGGCACCCGGTGCCGCTTCCACTGTACGAGCGTCCACGATGCACGTGGGGCCCGCACGGCGCGATGCTCCGCGGGTGTCGTCACCGAGCTGTTTGGGTGAACCGACCCTGACATCATTCGCAGCTGCGGCCTCCTGCCCCTCTCCCTCCACCTCTTTGGCAGCGTTGTCTCCTGCGGCGAGTGCGTCGCCGATCTCCCGCCACAACGGTCACTCGAACACCGTTACCGCCACTAATACTGCCGTTGCTGCTGCTGCGGCGGTGTCTGACGCGTCTCTCTTGTCTCTGACGGACTTCTGCGAGGAGGACTGGCTGCTGCCATGAGTCGGCCTGATGCCACCGAGGGAGAAGAGGAGCCAAAGCAGAAGAGAAAATGGAAGGACCAGACGTGTGTGCTCAATGGCGGTCGGCCACCCTGTGCCCTTGGCCCAGTGTTGCGGAGTAGGTGTTGTACACGCAGGGCAGGGGAGAGAGGGCGTGCCGGCATCCTCGGCGGCCTGGCCCCTCTCCGATATCTGTACGAGCATCGATTGTCTCTTTGCCGTTGCTCTTTACATATCCGCCCCTCCCCCGCCAAACCCTCGCGTCCGTGCCTCCCATGAAGCATGCGCAGCTCTGCGCTTTTCGAGGTGGTAGGGGGAGGGGTGGGAGTGGCTGGCCGTTTCTCCGCCTCCTTCCCTCCGCGCTCACGCGCGGCCACCTTCGCTGTGTATCACAGAGCCGCTATCGTTGGCGACAGAGCAACTGCTGCACAACTGATGCAGGCAGTCTCTCCTTCGTAGAGAATCGCGCACCCGCCCGCTCCAGCCCTCCCCTCCCCCCAGGCACAGACAAGCAGCGTACAGACGCCTATCTGCCCATCGATGAAGTCGCCGTACCCACCCCCCTCTTCCTCTCTTCCTCCCCATTTGTTGGCGATCTCCATCCTCGCCGATTCGTGCGCGCATGTGCGTGAGGGGTGCCGCAGGATGAGGTAGTGCCGACTCCGGCTCACAGGGTGGAGGTGGTCGTGATCAGACCCGTCGCGATCGAGGCAGACTCTGCCCCAAGCCGGTACCAGTTTCCGACCCCGGACAGCTTCGACGCGGCGAGACACGGAAAAACCGTGCACACCGACGTCGCCGCCGTTTTTTTCTAAAGAAGATCGCGGTCACCCTGTATTTTACCGCGCTGCCAGCTTGCGATACGCCTGACGACTGTGCACAGACCATGTCGCATCTCTGTAGCGACAAGTGCCGTCCACTCGAGGACCTGCGCCGCACACGACCACGCTAAGTACAAGTCATAGGAGGGGCAGAGGCGGCGCCTTGCACAAGTCAGCATGTGCGAGAGGCCGAGCCCAGGTAGAAGGCGCGTTTTGGGGAGCAGGTGCTGCTGCCCGGCGGCTTCCGAGTAAGCCCCGCCCATCCGACCCCGCCCACTCTTCATGTCTCCACACGGTGAGACGGGAAGCTGGGTCGGAAGGGCGGGTGGCTCCGCACTCTCGTCCGTGCATGCACAAGCGCAGGCGGTGCGCGCGCGCCGACACGCCCTTGTATGAAAAAGGCGCGCTCTGTGCCATCCCGGTATGGCCCTCGGTGTAAGCGGCTCGGCCGCACCCCCCCCTCCCCAAAGAGGTCGGGCCGACTGGGACGAATGTGCCGACTCGCTTAATGGGCTGCGTGCAACACCCCCCTCGCCCCCTTCCCTCTCACGCTAAGGAAGGAAAGGGCGTATTCATGTACGCACACGAGTGCAGGCTGCTCGGTCAGCTTAGAGAAGTGAAGCACCCACCCACACACACACACACACACACATGCACACCGAAGAGAAGAGAGGGGAGCTTAGGCACGGGTCAGCAGCGCAGCCTTCGCTTTTCAAGGAAACGACAGCCTGCCGAGAGGTAGGGGACGATGCAGTGCTAAGCGCCCAACGATTCGATTCGGAAGGCGCTTGACATGGTGCAGAGTGCACCCCTCCCCGTTTCTCCTCTTTCTCGACAGTGGTATCCCTGCGCGCCCCCTCCTCCTCTTCCTCACGGGCCCGTGCACTCGCTCGGAGGACATGCATCGCGCGACTGCCCTCTCTTTCTCCCTGCCTCTGTCCCCCTTTCTCACACTCTCTGTGCCGCCTCCCTCTCTCACTCTTCGTCCTCCGGTGCGAACGACCCACCTGAATGGGTAAAGTGCGTCTTGACGTTTCTGAAAACATCGTTGTTGCTGTTGGTCTCGCCATCCAGAGAGAGACACACGCCTACTCCGACGTGCACGCGCACACGTATATATATATATATATGTGTGTGTGTGTGTGTGTGTGTGGCGCTTGCTCTCTGTCTCGCACTGTCTTGCTCTCTCAGCGTACGCCCGATTTGGCGTGTGCTTTCGACCTCTCTTTCAGCCATTTGTCGCACTCCGCTCCGTGCGCCGCCGTTTCCTTCCCCCTCTTTGCGCGCTCCACTCTCTGACCCCCCTCCCCTCCGTCCTAGACGCGCACCCGCTTATTTACAGCGACAGGCATCGCTTCCACCTCGAGGGAAGGAACCGACGCCTTGACGGGGATATCAGAAGTGAAACTTCGACTGCGAACCCCAACATCGCCAGCGACTTCATCTGCACCATGACGACGGCCGGCGACGGATCGGCGGTGGGGTCCAGCAGTGCCCTCGACTTGGATGAGATGATTAATTACGTCATACAATGCAAGCCGCTCAGCGAACAGCAGGTGGCGCGTCTGTGCGAGAAGGTGAAGGAGGTGCTGGAGAAGGAGAACAACGTGCACGCGGTGAGAGCGCCAGTCACGGTGTGCGGCGACGTGCATGGCCAGTTTCACGACTTGCTGGAGCTTTTCAAGATTGGCGGGTTGCCGCCGGACACGAACTACCTGTTCATGGGCGACTACGTGGACCGCGGCTACTACAGCGTCGAGACGGTGACGCTGCTTCTCCTCTACAAGCTGCGATACCCCCAGCGACTACATCTTCTCCGCGGCAACCACGAGTCGCGCCAGATCACGCAGGTGTATGGCTTCTACGATGAGTGCATTCGCAAGTACGGTAGCGCCAACGTATGGACGATCTTCACGGACCTGTTCGACTACCTGCCCCTGACAGCGTTGGTCGAGAACGACATCTTCTGCCTTCACGGTGGTCTCTCACCGACGGTCGACACATTCAGCCACATCCGCAACCTCGACCGCGTGCAGGAAGTGCCGCACGAGGGGCCGATGTGCGATCTGCTGTGGTCGGACCCGGACGATCGTGATGGCTGGGGCATCAGCCCCCGTGGCGCCGGCTTCACCTTCGGCCAAGGAGTCACCGAAGGCTTCTGCCACAACAACAAGATCAAGACGATCGCCCGTGCGCATCAGCTTGTCATGGACGGCTACAGCTGGACACACCAGGATCAGCTCGTCACGATCTTCAGCGCGCCAAACTACTGCTACCGCTGCGGCAACCTCGCCGGCCTTCTGGAGCTCGATGAGCACATGAACAAGTGCTTCTTTCAGTTCGACCCGGCTCCGCGACGCGGTGAAGCGCAGGTGTCGAAGAAGACGCCGGACTATTTTCTATAGATACGATGGATGGATGATTGATGGCGATAGCAACGACACACGCACACAGGCACAACTCCCATCCTCCCCCCGAGGTGCTCGGCACCCCGCCCAGCCGTGTGCGAGTGTACACGTGCTTGCTTCACGGACTTATCGCCCCTCCCAACCACTGTCTTCTCTCTTCTCCGCTCCCCGGTCACAGCTCCGGGGCAAATGTCGGAAGAGGGAAGGTGTGTGTGTGTGTGGGTGTGGGGGAGGAGGAGATTGGAGGACGCATAGATGCGGCCCTCAATCCCAGGCTTGCGCTGGCGTGTCTGTGCGCATATGTGTTTCCTTGCGGTGTGCGCGCAGACGTGTGTGCACAGGCAGTGCGTTTTGATATACATGCATGCGTATATATATATATATATATGTATGTTTGGGTGTATGTGTGTGCCTGTTTTGCGTATGATGGCGCACCGCCATTTTGACGTCTCTTCCACCATTCGAAGAAGGAAAATAATAATAACAAAACAAAAAGCGAAATAAGAGGCGAGTGCGAACACACCGAAAGAAATGGGAGGCGGGGAGGGGGAGGGGCTGGACGGGATGCGTTTTGACCTGCGCGAGAGTCATCTCCAGAAGAGGTAACCCAGCCCCCTGTGTGCATTTCAGCTTGCTCATCTGACTGTGCAAGCGACGAGGCTAGATGCACTCAGCTCGCAGCTGCAGGAAGAAAGGGGGGGGGGAGGGATGCGTGGGGGAGCTCACGCACCTGCGCAAGCTCAAGTTTTTGCCGGCGTTGCGCGGGAAAGGGCTACAGGGGGTGTGGTGGTGGCCAGCACCCCTCTTCGCCCTCATGTATGAATGTGCGAGTAGGTTTTTCACACGATCGCACGAAGGCCAACACGCAAGCATGCTCTGTCGCTGTCTCACCGCGTCTCCGCCTTCCCATTTCGTTCCCCTCCCTCTCTTCCTTTTCGGACTGGTGCGTACCACACACGTACGCCCATCAACGCTTGTCCATGCGCTCTTTACATGTTTGTCTGTGCCTCGTGACGTTCCTTCGAGGCGAATCTGATGTTGTCCAAGAAAGCGTTGTGCGACGCATGCATGCGTCCTACGCCTACTCTTCCGCCCCTCCCGCCTCTCGCGCCCACATCGAGCTCTCTCTCTGCCCTCTAGCGAACTTGCTGTACGTCACACGCACACTCACAGCCAAACGCGTGCTCGCATCATGATCATCCCAGTGCGTTGCTACTCGTGCGGTAAGGTGGTTGGCAACCTCTACGAGCAGTATCAGCGGCTTTTGGATCAGGACTACACGGAGGCCGAGGCGCTGGATGCGCTGCATCTGGATCGCTACTGCTGCCGTCGCATGATCCTCTCCCATATTGATCTGATTGACGACCTCATTCCTTATAGTGTACCTGTGACGGGCACCATGCAGATGATGGGGCCGCTGCAGATGCCCACGCCGCACCGCCGCTGAGAAGCATCACGCATGCCACTCGTGCAGCTTCAACGCCTTGCTCGTCTCTCCTGCCTTTCATCAGGCAGAGAGTGTGCCCTGTGTGTGCCGGTTCGCGCGCGTGTGTGTGTGTGGGCGGCGGCACCTCCCCCTCGTTTGTGGATGTCGCTCGCTTTATCTCTGCGCTACCCTTTTAAAATTTTGCTTTCCCGCCTCTCTAACCGTGGCCGCGCGTGCAGAAGGCGGTGGGCGGCGGGCGGCGGGCACACTCGTGTAATCCCTCTTGTTGTTTGTGCTTTCTAAGCCTCTGAGTGCGTATGGCTGCGTGGATAGGCGAGTGTAGCGATGCGCGCCCAGTTGTTACCTTGTGCATGTATGCGCCCTCCTCCCTCTTTCTGTGTGATCTCGCCCAACCCAATGTGTGCATGTGCGCCCTCGAGGGATTCCACGCAACAGCGGTGCTGCAACGACCATAGACACATCTATCCACCCTAGTTATGGTGCTCCAGCGAGCATACATGCACGTGCACGGCCGGGCATGCTCTTGCCTCCTCTCTCTGCGCCCGTGCGCCGCAGCTCTTGTCGCGTGCGTGTGGGTCCCTCCCTGATCCACGCCATGCCGCATATTCTTATGCGCTTTCTCTCTCTTCCGCTCTTCATCATCTTCGCATGCTGCCACGGCCACCACAACGGCTACACTCCTGCACTGCCCCCCTCCCCCCACACACACGTCATCAGCTGGATCGAGTCGTTCTTTTTCCGATACATTGTAGTTCTCTGTGTACTTGTGTGCACGTTGTCGCACACATCCTCACTTGCCCTGTGTCTCTTGCTTTCCGTGCACACATCATTCGGCGTTGTGTCACGCGAACGCGTCTGCTGACCCCCGCCTCCTCTCTCCCTCTCTCCATCTTGACGGGCATCCCTCTCTGTCTCCTCCCCTCTTCCTTCTCCTTCGAGGTGACCACTGCCTCTCGTCCGCCTTGGTAGCTGTAGCACCACTACCACCACTCCTGCAACTGCTGCCATCATCGCCGGCGCTGCTGCTGCTGCTCCCTTGTCGTCTAACAAACCTGGTGTCAAGAACAAGAGGAAAGCCGATGGGCCCGCGCAAGAGCAACGCCTTCGCGTCCGGCAAGGATGACGGCGCCGCCGCTGGCAAGATACGCAAGGTTGGCGGCAATGGCGTGGGAGCCAGCAGCGCGACCAACAGCGCCAGCCACAAGCACGGCGGCGCCGCCGCGGCTACCATGACGGACATCTACACGAACGAAGAGAAGGTCTTCCTCGAGTCACAGCTGGCACTCTTCACCTCTGGTGGTGGCGGCAGCGGCGGCACAGACTTTGCGAGGATGACGAAAGAGCAATGGTTCGCCGGCTTGCCGACGCTTGTCTCCGCGACGGAGAAGTTGTTGCAGGCAGCGGCTGAGCAGTATCAGCAGACGTGCCGGGAGCGCGCTGCAGCTGCAGCCTCGGTAAACGGCGCGCAGAACGCCGGTTCCTTGCCAAGCGCTGACGGCAGCGGGGTAGGCAAGCACGGCTCCACGGCCAACAGCAGCCATGCCAACAGTTGCACGGCCGAAGGCATCGCCCCCGGCGGGGCGGCGGGATCATCGGACCACCGTTCCACCCCAGCCGGTGGCACCCCTGCACAGTTTGCCGAGGAGAACGCCTACATCATCGCCCAAGCGCAACAGCTGCAGTGGTACCCCTTCACCTACCAGCGGTGGGTGGAGCTGCTCTTGGAGCCAGGCAAGCACCACACCGCCTGCGACGATGGCGGGCTCCGCGGGGACGCGATTCAGACGTCCCTGCGGCGCTGCATTCTGGTAACATATCCAGCTGTGGAGGGAGGCGATGTGATTTAGACAGGCGTGAACGGGGAGACGAGAGGGGCTGCGCGGGTGGACACCGCATGCACACCTCTCCGTATCCGCACCGTTCTTTTATTCCCTCCGACCCTCATTTCACTTGGATGACAGAGAGAGAGAGAGGAGGGCCGCCTTCGGGCATGGCACATCATGGCCGCGTTCACCCCCCTCCATCCTCTCTGCGGGGAAGCCAGGCAGCCCCTCCCCCTATCCCTGTCAGTGCCGGACCACCCCTCGTGGTGCCAGGGTCAGGTACCTACGACGTAGCGAAGTCAGAGCGATTTATCGCTACGGGTGTCGGCGGTCATGTCCTGGATGGCGCTGCGTGGGGGAGGCCTGCAGCTGTGAACGTGTTTGTGCGAACCATATGATGGGCAGTATGCCGCCCTGACCCGAACGTATCTCACCCGGCCCTCACCGCGCCCTGGCTCGGGGAGCCCGAGGCGCCCCGAGGGATGCGCGACGTGGCGACCGGGCACAAGGCGAGCGGCCGTGAGGGGCGACCTTGCGGGGCGGGGAGGGCGGGGAGGGCGGGTAGAGGGTCTGGGGCGGAGGCCGCGCTTCGCTGACTGGGTCGGCGCATTTCTGCAGCGGCGCGTGTCTACGGCTGCTTGGCGCCACGCGGTGCGGGGGCCTGTGGCTGGGCCGTTGTCCCCATGCTGTATGGCGGAGAAATAGACGCGTTGCGAAATAAAACAGTGTTTCTCCTCTCCTCCCCTTCCTCTCCCTCTCCACCGATTCATCCTCGTCGTTCCTTGTGTTCCGTGACGTCGTCGATGGTGTCTCTCTGTGCGTGTGTAATGATTCGTGCACTGGTTTCTTTTGGCGTCGTCTTCCAGCGCCGTGAAATGACAGAACGGAACCTGCGCTCGGGCGCGGAGGTGAGCGGCGGCATTCGAACGGACCGCACCGCCAATCTTGTAGGCGGGCAGCTCACGACCAAGCGAGCTTGCGCTCTGTGCACGCCGGACTTGATGATGTGCGCACTGTCGCACACACCTCGTTCCCTTTCTGTGTTCTCTCCACTCATGTCTGCCTCTGCGCTTCCCCCGTCCCTCTCCTCACGCGCCATCTCTGGCTTGTGCGTGTCTGCCCTTCTCGTTCTCTCGGCCACGACCTTGCACAAACCCCGCCCCCGGCATCTTTCTTTCCGTGCATGTGATAAACGCACGGAGGAAAGGAAAAGGGCAGGACGATAAGGGTGTGTGAGGCGCACAAATCGAGCCTCCCCCCGCCAACCCGCACTCACGCAGCACAGCACCCGCACTTCTCCGCCTCGCCTGTGTCGAGTTGTTGCACATACTTTTCTTCGTTGTTCCGCAGGCGGGCGGGAGCGGACGCTTGAGAGTGACACCGACGCACGCACACGCCCAGGCAACGGAGGCGACTTCATCCTTGCCCTTGTGACAGGTTCTTCCGTCACTCTCCGGCCTTGCCGCTCCCTCCGACGGCCACAGCGACGCTGAACGTCGGCGAAGCGAGAAAGAACACGGAAAAGGTAAGGGACATCGCTGTGGCGCAATGGAGCCGCACGTGTTTTGCGGCCCCGACTTCATTCTTGAGGTACCGCCCCAGAGTGTCTCCCACGTGCTGGAGAGTGCGCAAGAGGCGGCGGCGGCGGTGGCAACACGGTCACCGGCCGAGTTCTCTGCGCCCCCTACTTCTGCGGAGTCAGATTGGCCAGACAACACAACCAGCCACGCCAGCAGTGGAACCGGCGGTGCTGCGACACACGGCTGGGCTGTGCGACCATCAGCCCTGCTACGCATCCAAAATGAGCTCTACGGCGTTTGCACAGCCGAGGTGCGTCGACACGTGCACGCCAACAGGGAGCTCACCGCGTGCATGAAGACAGATGTGCGCCGAGGCATGGAAATTGTGTCACGGCGCATGGCTCATTTCGGCCGCATTGCCCTTCCTGCAAGCTATGGTGGCACCAGTGGCGGTGGCGTGCCGCCCCCTCCGTCCGAGCTGACTTTTGTGCAGGTGAAGCCGACAACAGCGCTCAGTCTGGAGGAGGTAGCATCGATACAGCAGTCGGTGCGCGTGGCGGGCGCGCCCTCCTCTTCGGCCACTGCAGCCGCTTCCGCTGCTGCTGGGGCATCTTCACCATCAGCGCCATCGACTTCCTCCGCTAACACGTACCTGCTGCTCTGCGTAACGGACTCGCGCGTCGCCGCGCAGCTGCACATGCTGTGCCTCCGCAATGCCTACATTTCTCTGCCCCATGCCTGCCGCCTGCTTAACTACTTTGTCTCCACTGGTCGCGCCGCCGCCATCGTGCCAAGCCAAGTGCTGCAGAAGCGGGAGCTGCTCAGGTCGCACCTCAACTTCGATGCTGAGCTGTGGGGTGTGCTCGAGTCGAAGCTCACAGATGAGCTGGTGGAGCAGGTGCGAAGCTCTGGCGCCGCGCCAAATGGCGGCCGACTCTTCACGGCTTTCGAGCAGCACGAGCAGAACGTGAAGGCGGTGCTACGCTACTGCGAGCAGAACGTGCGCTACGCAGGTGTCTTTGACGACAACGAGGAGGCGAGCCCGTTTCTGCTGGCGATGGGGCTGTGCTGGCGACTCGGGCTCACGATGGATGACGTGTGCCGGCACTTTGCGCGTCACCCTCGCCGCGTCGTTCGCGCCTTGGCGCTCTACCTCGCCCGCTACACCCTCGCGCCGGAGGACTACGTGTACTTCTTTATACCGTCTCTCTGCGATGAGGTCATTATTGCCTGCACCGAAGATGCTCAGGTCACATTCTCGATGAAGGACTTGAGCCGGCAGCTGCTCACGAAGAATGACGTCGTGGATGCGTGGCTGCCAATTTTGTCGAAACACTGGCAAGAAGATGTGGTGTTGCCGGCTATGGCGTTCATGGAGACCTGCTGGAAGCTGCAAGCCCAAGGCGGGGGCGGCGAGGCTGACACGGCTGCTGCGTCACAAGATGCAGCCACAGGAGCTTCACAGCTGTTCAAGGAGGCCGACGGGACTGCCAGGGGCGGGCCGGAGCGCGTGCACGGCGAAGGCCGCGGCATCGCTGCCACCTTTGGATTTCGCAGTATTGCTGAGATTGCCGACCACGCCGCGCAGCACGCGCGTGTGCTGGTGCCGCAGAGCATCGCGACGATACTGAAACGGCGCCGCGGCCTAGAAGAGGAGGTCTTTGGTGGTGGTGGCGGCGGCCGAGGTGGAGACGACGACGATGCTGTGGACGTCCTCGGCGATGACTACGATGACGACGACTTCCTCATCCATGTCGACGTGCGCGGCGGTGGCGAGACCGGCGATGCTGAGGGGCCTGGCTCCATGAAAGTCCAGCGCAACAGCGGTAGCAGCAGACTTGCCTTTCCCTCCACGAAGTGTGCGCGAACCGATGAGGGCAAGGATAGCAGCGGCGTTGTGCTCGATCCGCATCGGCGCATTATGCGGGAGGGGCTAAAGCTGACGCTGTCCTTGCTCGGCCGCCGCACTCTTTTCAGGAAGGATGATGAGCACTACATCGAGTTCTGAAGGTGTGCTCATGTGTGCTGCGGTGCTGCGGGAGAGGGAAGGAGGAGTCCTCTCAACCAGGTCTGTGACGGAAGACTTCACACAGCCATAAACACACCAAGGCAAGTGCGCGCCGGTGAATGCCGCACCGAATTTAAATGAAAATGCACACACAGGCTCGCGCACATAGCACGAAGAGCGCTTGAGCAACAAGGGTGATCACGCGAAGGAAGGCGGGGAATCTCCATAGCACGCCACACCTCTTTCCGTAAGAGTGGGTGAAGGGCGGTGCTGGCCCCTCAGCACACCGTGAACTCCGTTATGGCGTTGTGCGGCTGCCTTGCCCTTCCTCGCCCCCCTCCCCCTTCCCTTTGCTCCACGTAGACGCGAACACACGCATGGACAGGAAAAGCTACCGTCGCCGGTGGTGTGCTCCATGCTACCGCGCTCTCTCCCTTTCCTTTACCGGCACCTGTTCTCCCGTTTCTGTCCCGCTCCTACCCCCCTCCCCCTCCTGCGCACACGCACCGTGTAACCCTCTCTCTCTTGTCCGCTTGTGCTTCCTCACCCTTTTCCATTCCCCGTGCAAGAAGTGTTCCTCATCCGCAAGAGCGCGCGCAGGACGAGCCATCGGGGCGTGGACGAATCGCCGAAGCAGAGCAAAGAAGCCGTCATTTATCGCCATCCACACGGGTGCACCCTCGATACGCTCCGACAGAGAAGAGGCGTTGGCGCGACCGCGGAGTCAGTCGCCAGCGTGCGCACGCGCCGTTCGACCCTCCTGTTTCCATCGCTGCTGCTCCTGCTGCGTACCTTGTCCGCGTTTCGGTTGCCACTCATCTTTGGCGGGAGTTTGATCTTCGATATTTTCGCTGCGGTTCTCTCCTGTCGAGGAGGGACGGAGGGAATCGCTGCCGATTAAGACACACACACACACACACACACACACACGTACGCGTGTGCGGGGTGGCAACATGTCCGCTAATGACTCCCTGGGGCTGCTGAGAGAGGAGCAGCGCCGGCGCTTCGAGGCCGCCAAGAGAGAAGGCAACACACCAGAGGTGCGCAAGTGCGACGCGTGCCAGCAGCCCACCTACTCCGCCAACGTGTGCCCTGCCTCAGGGCTCTTCCACGACCTCGACAAGAAGAAGCTTATCGGCGGCTCTGTCGTCACCTCCAACGTCATCTCGTCGTCACAGCTCATGGCGGCCATTGACCAGACACGCGTGAAGTGGGTGCCCAGTCGCACGCAACTGGTGAAGGTGGACGCACAGTCCATCAACATCTTCCAGAGCTTCGTGGCTCAGATGGATTGGAAGCTGCAGCGCTACGCCATCCTCTACGGCCTCTACGATGACGCCACGCACACGATCGAAGTGCACGCCGTCTACGAGCCGGAGCAGCACGGCAGCACCTACACCTTCGAGCCCCTCCCGGACGCGCACTTGGACAAGGTAGAGAAGATCGCCAAGGCACTGGGTCTGCGGCGCGTCGGGGTGGCGTGTACGCATCCGATGCGCGACCCGGAGCACATCTTGCTGAACTTCCGCGAGCTGCTGCTGTGCGCCAAGGAGCAGTCTCGCTACGGTGACGAGTGCGCCTTGCTCACCGTGGCACCGGCAGCCATGCCATCGACGAAGAGCGGAGGCACGACAAGCGCGCCGGGTGAGCTCCCCACCGGCTCCGCGGCGGCGTCGAGCGGTCCAACACTAGAGCCGACCATCGTCGTCTCCTGCCAAGCCTGGCAGACGTCGCCGCAGTGCGTCCACCTTTACCGTCTTGGGGTGCTGCAGGAGTCCTCGGGTGGCGAGGCGGCGCTGCAGGACGTGGAGCAGGCGCGGCAGGTGCATTGCACAATGGCGTTGGAGGTGGCCCAGACGGACACCGACCCACGCGGGCACCAGCGCTTTGTCACGAAGGCGCCGAGCACCGAGATCGATACGCGCTGGTTCACGAGCTACATCGCAGTGCAGCAGTTCGAGTCGCCCATCGTCCGTGGCGCCTTCATGCGACTCTCGCGGCCAGGCATGCCGCCGCCGGTTCTGCAGAACCTGCGCAACTACATCCGCGATCCAAAGCGGAAGAGCATGTCATTTGCCGAGACGATCGCCGACTTCCACGTGCTCGTGTACCTCCTGACGCAGATCTTCACCTCTGACGACGAGCTTCGCGCCCTGTGCTCCGTGGCGCGCACCAAGATGATGACGGAGGAGGCGGCCAACTACCAGGCCATCCTGCTGGGGATGATGTCTGCGTAAGAGGGTGGAGAGAGGAGAACGCGCATTCATGTGTGTGTGTGTGTGTGTGTTTGCACCTCAAAGGGCTCAGGGGTGTCTTTCCACGCGCGGGACAGACCTCATCTCTTCTCTGCTTCGAAGAAATGCGGCTCCCCGTCTCTTCAGTATCGCAGGCGTTTTCTTCTCTGTGTGTCGCAAGCAGAGGCATTGATGCTTCTTTACCCCCTCACCATTGCACGCGCTGAGGCCGTGTAGCGTGTGTGTGCCGTTGTTTCTCTACTGTGGGCTTGTCATTCTGCGTGTGGTGATGTCATGCTTCACGCATGTGCATGTGCGGGCGGCTACGTGCGTTGCTCTCTCGCTCTCTCAGAATCTGCAGAAGCAAGAGTGATACGGCAAGCGCAGAGGGGACAGCCGCCCCGATGCAGGAGCCATACAGAAACGGCTAATAGAGAAGTGCTCGACGCGGCAGGTAGCAACGGGTGCGCGATCTGTATTCAAGGTAAAGGCACAACATCTTAGTTTTCCGTCGCGCATCGACTCCCGAGCCCACTCCCCTACCCCCTCACCTTCTGTGGAGTATGCGGTGCGTTTGCGCGCGTCTGGCTCTTTGCGTATCAGCTGCTTGCCATCATGGACATCACCGGCGTTGATGTGGCTGTATCGCATGTGGGTATGTGTGCGTGTGCGTGTCTCTCTGTCGGTGTATCCCCCCTCCCCTCCCTCATTACCATTCCGCGGCATCTCTCTCTCCGTTTCCCCTCCTTTCGCTTCTCCTTGCCGTTATGCTTTTCTGGACACGTCCGACGCAGCGAACACCTCGACACGCGCAGCCGTGCACACTTGCGGTGAGCGTCTCCGCGCACGTCAGGCAAGTCGACCGCGCTTGTGGCGCTTTGCCCTCTCACAGGTATCAGAATGACGATGTTCCCCCGCCCCCCTTTGCCTTCCTTTCAGGTGACGCTGCTGCCCGAGCCGCCGCCGGTGCGGCAGCAGCAGGCACCGGGTAAGGCACACTCCGCGTCGTCCCCACCATCGCCGTCATGCTCCTCACGCGCATCCATACAGATGCAAGATGAGGCCGCCGCCAAGGCCATGCTGCACGCTGTCCTTGACATGGCGTACGACTGCACGATGCCGCAGCGGCGCTTTTGCAGCTACTCGCCCGAGGCGGTGCTGCGCAGCGTGCGAGCCCTTGTGGACAGCGATCTCTGCGCTCCCCTGGTGGAGTCGCTGCAAGCCGCCGCGCGGGCGTATGCACAGCGCTGCGTGGAGGTGCTGATGGCGCAGCAGCAGCAGCTGCCGCCCGGCGCTGGCACCCCGGAAGGAATGGCAAACGACGACACAGAGAGCGACGAGGAGGCCACGGCGCTGTCGGCGAACGCGACGCTGGGCGTGGTTCAAATTCTGGCACAGCTTGTCACCTACTGGGAGCGACTGCAGCAGGGCCTGGCGGAGCTGTCGTCTGTGTGGGTCTACGCAGACCAGTGGTGCTCGATGCAAGTCGGCAGCGCCATGCCGCGTTCCCTGATCGCTGCCGCCACGCAAGAGATTCGTGAGGTTTTCAGCGGCTACCCGGAGCTCTGTGACACAGCACTAGCAGGATACGTGGCCGTGCTAAAGGCGGAGCTGACGGCCGATACGGCGGCGCTTCTCTCAGCGTCCCGCTCTGCGCGCATGTCTTATGCGGCGGCGCTGCCGGACAAGCGTGCAGCAGCTTCTCTTGCGGACTCAGAGCAGTCGGTAGCTTCCGCGCCGCCGCTCCCGAGCGTGGATGCGACTCCGCTCGCTACACTAGCGTGCCCGCCTTCTCTCGCCTCCCTCGACAAACCGCTCCGGCAGCGTCTGCTACGCCTCTTCACTCAGCTCACCCTCGCCACTCAGCAATACACAACGCGAGTGGAGCCGACAGTGGTGCGCGTTGTGCGAGGCCACTACGAGGAGGTTGCGCACCGCTTATGGGCTGAGAACGTCAACGCAAGAGTATTTTTCCGTTTTTGCGACTTCGTTCTTAGGCATGTCGGGCCGATGTCGGCATCCCTGCTTCACCCCGGGACATCACTGATGCTGGAGGAGGCGATTCAAGGGTCGCTGATCAGCACGGTGGGTAGCGAGGTGCTCAAGCGCGATTTCGTTGCCCTCATGGAGCGGCAGGAGTACCGCTCGCTGCGTTTGGCGTGGCGGCTGCTCTCTGTCAGTGCGCGGGTGCGCAGCTCTCCGCTTGTCGCCGATTTATTTCACGAGTACCTGATGGACTGCGGCCAACGAATCATGGAGGAGCTGGTGCCGTCGTCGACCAAGGGCACACCCGCTGCGGCTCTGGTGCCTCCGTGCGAGCGGCCGTTCCTGGCAGTACGGCACCTACTTGGTCTGCTGGAGCAAGGCAGCCGCACCGTCGCGAAGTGCTTTTCGGAGTGCGAGAGGGATTTCAAAGTGGCGCTGCACGAGGACCTGCAGACAATCCTTGAGGCCTACCCACAGGCCTTCTCGGAGCAGCTTGCCGCCTACCAGGATGCGATTATGAGGGAGGTCGAGGTGGGGCACGTGCCGGTTGGCTCTTCAAAACCGACGCCGCCGGTGGCGCTAGAGAAGAACGGAGATGACGACAACGATGACGAGGAGGACGTGTCGTCGTCGCCGCTGCGCCGGCCACGCCCCGAGGGGACTTCGCCGTCGTCGCGGCCTCCCGTTGCGGCACCTTCACCCGACCTCACACGGGCTGAAGAGGACGAAGGTGCTTCGTCGGGGAGGGAGGAGCCGACGGAGGTGGAGGACGCGGCGGAGGGCGACGCCGTGATGGGTGCGGCCGCACTGCATCACGCCGCGCCGCTTCCGACGGGGGTGAGGGAAGCGACGTCGGTGCTGCGCCGCATCGCGCACATCTACTCCTACCACCCCAAAAAGGACCTGTTCGAGGCGGCCTACTGGCGCGACTTTGCCAGGCGCTGCCTGCATGCACACCGCAAGCTGAACAGCACCGCTGAAAACACATTTATTGGCTTCCTGCGCGACATTTGCGGCCTCTCCTTCACCTCCAAGTTTGAGGGTATGCTGACTGATCTGACCTCGTCGACGGAGCTGACGACACAGTACAACACGTGGGTACAGGAGCAGGAGCGGTCGCTGCAGCAGCAGCAGCAGCAGCCGTCCGGCGAGGAAGGCGCTGAAACCTCGGCGGTGGGTCGACTCGTGCCGGAGGCGAAGAGCCTTGATGCGCACCTCTTCATCCTGACGCAGAGCTACTGGCCCGAATGCCCGTCAATGCCCAGCAACTTTTACGTACCACCTGCCGTGCGGGCCATCACGCAACTAGTGGAGAAGTTCTACACCGGCCGGTTCCCGAACCGCCACCTCAGCTGGCAGCACCCCCTGAGCCACGCGACCCTGGTCGTGCGGCTCACACCGCAGAGCTCCACGCTGACGCTCACCGGCACGTACACGCAGTGCGTGCTGCTCATGCAGCTGGACGCGCTCTACGACCGCGGTGTCACCTCCATCACAGCCAAGGCACTGTGCGACGCTGTGGGGATGGATATAGCCAACACAGAGCTCCTGGGGTCGCTGCAAGGACTTTGCCATCCGCGATTCCGCCTTGTCCTGCGCGCGGAGGCCGCCTCGTCGCCGCCTTCCGGCGATGGGGCGCAGCGCACGTCTGCGGAGCTTGACAACGAGGACGACGAGAGCGCTGCGAGGGTCGAGGAAGCGGCCGCGTCATGTGCGTCACCGCAGTCCTCCTCGCCCGGCACCGCCGCGGGTGCATCCGCCGGCTGCACGTTAGCTGCCACAGACTTGCTGCAGCTGAACCTGGGCTTCACGTCTGCCACGAGCAAGGTGCGCATTCCCTTTCAGACGCGCATGCGCACCACGGCGTCTGCCGGCCTCGACGGCCCCAGCCGCGGCGGACGCACCGCCGACAATGGCGGCCATCTGGTGGAGGTGGCCATCGTGAGTTGCCTTAAGGCGCAACGCACCATGACGCGCATCGACTTGGCGAGCGCCGTAGCAGCGCGGGTGCCGTTTCCGGTGACAACGGCAGTGTTAAAGAAGGCGATTGACAAGATGATCGAGCGCGGCTTTATGGTACGGGGTAAGGACAACGCATACGTCTACTCGGCATAGCCTCCCGCGTCACTCCAGTAGGACGTGTGTGTGTGGGAGGGGTGGACGGTTGCGGTCCGCAGGTGTGATGGCTGTTGTTGCTGCGGTGATGTCAGCAGCGCACGCACTTTCGTACGCGTTTCAGACTGGATAACAGACATGTTGGCAGAATCCGGTGATCGAGAAATATCAAGAGCGCGCTACCCCCCTCCCCCCTCTACGTGTGCGTGCGCGTATGCGTTTCCGCCCTCGTAAGGGTGAAAGAGGAGGTGAGGGACGAGCGGGCACGAGGGCTTTGCACAGCGTCCTCCACTAGGCTCGGTGGGTGCGTGTTGGAGGGGGAAGAGCGATGCAACGTGTTCGAGGCCCCCTCCCCCTTTTCCCCACGGCGCTTGCGTATCACATGCATCATGGTCGTGCGCTACGTGTGCTGCCTCCTCTTTTTTTTTTTCGTGCTCGCTCTGAGGAGAGTGCATGGGCGTGGACTCGACTCGCATGCATGGGCGTATTGCAGCATACATGTATACATGTATTTGTGCGTATGCACGCCCGTCTGTCTATCCAGCACGTCATATCTACCTCTCTCTCCCTCCCATCTGTCCTTCGCCCTCGCTCACATCCATGCCACTCACACGGATAACGCAGCTGATTTCTCTGCCTGTTTCTCCCCTCCCTGCGTTCAAGCCGTTGTTGCCGCTGATACACTTCGTACTGTCTCCGTCCCCATTCACCAGTGACCTGACTGCACCACTGACACTCGCCCACCTACCCACAAACACACATACGCATATATACATATTTATCTTCTTATATCTCCCCCCTCCTTTGCTCCCTTCTCTATTTCGACCACCGCGCACTGGCTCTCACCCACCCGCACCTCCCCCTTAGCAGCAGCGGGGACAGCAGGCGGGCCTTCTCTCACGTGGGGTAGTCGTCGCTTGGCGAGGCGCTCTTACCTGTTTTGCCCCCTCGGTAAAGGGGCTCTGGCGTCATTGAGTGCGTCTGTCGGTGTGCGGCACAAGCTGAGGCGACAGCAGCTACACGGTCAAGGAGAGAGACAGGGACGAGCAACCGCCGTGGCGCAACACCATCCATTCATACAGATCCGCTCAAGAGGTGGAAAACAACGACGATCAAAGATGTGGTCGATGCTCTCGCAGGACTTTTCCGACTTCGCCGAGGCGTTCAAGTCCGAGTCGGTGGGGTTTATGGGCTATCTCGAGCACATCGCCGCCAACGTCGTGGGCCGCGGCGACGTATACGCCGGCGACGAGGCTCTCGGAAAGGCGGTCGCGGAAATGCCACTGTCCAATGCCCTGCTGCGGCGCTTACAGGACACGGAGGCGACATACACGCTGCCCATTCAGCCAGAGGAGAAGGCGGCGTTCGCAGCGTGGATAAAGGGAAGTCCTCTCAGCAGCGCGAACGCGCTCCGCCGCCAGCAGTACATGGCGGCAGGCGGCACCACCACCAAGTCGGAGGGTGGCTCTCCTGCTGGGACGCCGGGGCGCCTTCCGCCGCCTGGCATGACTCCCAACCGCCGCACCGTCGAGTACCCCGATGAGCCGATGGAAGAGACCCGCCAGCGGCTGCTGGACTACAACGAGGTGGTGCTGAAGTGCTACATGTCGCTCGTGGGCGACGCGGTGAGCCCGCGCTCCAGCGTCTCGGCATCACCGGATGCGAGGCGGTGGCAGACGGACCCGTCCTTTGCTGCGAGGCGTGGAGAGGGTGAGAGCAGGAGCCCCGTGCCGGTTGCCGCAACTGGCGAGCGGTCACAGGTTTCCTCCCCTTCCTCGGCGATGACACCAGCGCGCGGCCGCATCAGCGAGGACGAGTTTTTTGACCGCTACTTTTTCCGCTTGACGCAGCTCCGTGTGTCGGAGTCGCAGCGCCGCGGCGCTGCCCCTCACCAAAAGGCCTCCGCGAGCACCTCGGCGGCGGCATCGCCGGCGTCTCCATCGGCCCCTCCAACGCCGTCGTCGTCGCCGCAGGTGAACGATAGGAGTCGACAGAGCACCGACGAAGACGACTTTGCCGTCGTGCCGCTGTTTGCGAAGCGCGTGATGACGGCAGCCACTGGCTTCGTGATGGGTATCGACAACGCGCTGAACAGCGTCGTGACGGGCGAGGCATCGCGCTGCAGCGGCGCCGATGGCGAGGGGATGGATGAGTTCAGCGAGGATGGTGCCAACGTGGACCCAAAGGACCTCGTGCACTACAGCAGCACGAGGCAGCAGATCGCGGGCCTCGAGTCGACGGTGCAAGAGCTGCAGGAGGCTCTTCGTCAGGAGCGGCGGCGCGTTGTTCAGCTCGCCAGCGCGTTGGAGGCTCAAGGGATCGAGGTGCCAGCAGAGCTCTTGACACCGGCGCGGTCCTCGGCTCCGATAACTCCTGCGGAAAAGACGGAGGTGACCTTGGCGACAGCGCTGATGGCTGCCCGCGACACCGATCCAGCCCCTGCCACTCCCACTGGGACTGCCGCTGCCGCGTCTTCTGCCGGAAGTGGAGCGTCAGCTATGCCGTTAGCCCCCACCGCAGCGGCCCCACCCCTGGACAACCAGAAAGATAGCGAGGCCACCTCTTCCACGCATAGCACCAGCGGCGACATGATCTCGGCGGCAACGGAGGAGGATACGTGGGTGTGCATGAGCACAGGCGCCGAGTAAAGGGGCCAGGAAGCGAAATGCGCCTGATGGGCGCGTGTGTGTGTATGTGACGAAAGGGAGGTGCGTACGGGCACACGCGTGTGTGTGTGTGTGTCTGCGTGCGTAATGACTCGTCGCCTCTTCGTTGCAATCGTGTTGGCTGAGCATCAGAGGCGGCATCGCTTTCACTCGTATCCTTTCGTCGTGTCTCCCTTCCCCACTCTGCATGACTTCAGTGCTCCGTGGCGCTGGCTGCTTTGGGTGCCGCTCTTCTTTCGTGCGTGAGGGGGAAGGGGGCGAGGGGGGTGTTGCACGCAGGCCATTAAGCGAGTCGGCACATTCGTCCCAGTCGGCCCGACCTCTTTGGGGAGGGGGGGTGCGGCCGAGCCGCTTACACCGAGGGCCATACCGGGATGTCACAGAGCGCGCCTTTTTCATACAAGGGCGTGTCGGCGCGCGCGCACCGCCTGCGCTTGTGCATGCACGGACGAGAGTGCGGAGCCACCCGCCCTTCCGCCCCAGCTTCCCGTCTCACCGTGTGGAGACATGAAGAGTGGGCGGGGTCGGATGGGCGGGGCTTACTCGGAAGCCGCCGGGCAGCGGATATGGCGGGGGAGAAAAGGGGGAGGAGGGCGGCCGTGAGGTCGCCGGGAAACCCGTCGTAAAGCAACTGCAAACGAGGAGGGGTCGTGGCAGGCAGAATAGCGATCGCGCTGGCGCCTGAGAAGCGAGAGAGCAAACCCTCCCTTCCCCCCGATCGTGCCGCCGACCCTGCCGCACTGCCATCGCCCCGGGGAAGGAGCGTGCACGGACGAGCTGGGCGTGCAAAGAGGGCAACGAGGAGAAAAGAAAACATTTTTCGCTCTGTTGGGGGGCTCGACGAGCTCACTCTTGCAGGCGTGAAAAGGGGTTTAGAGGAAGGGAGAGAGAGCGATGGACAGTCGTCAGCAATGACTGTGCAAGGCACGCCTTCACCATCTTACATGTATATGAGTTTGTGGTGCCTGTGTATACGGAGGGTAGGCGGCGTCGCTCCTTCGGCTGTGTGCTGCGCCGCTTCCTCCCTTCCGCATCTTCACCTTCTCCTTCCCCTCTGGTTTCATGCTCCTTAATACGCGCCACCACTGGTCGGCCCTGAAGATTTGTGGGATATGTGCGCGCCGACGGGGCGAGTGGGGGTGGGGTGAGGCGTTGGGTTGGTCGGCCGGTGGGAATCAACTGTGCAGGTCCGAGTAATGTTTGGTCGTGCATTGCGGTGCTGTGCTTGTCTCTCACGTGTAAAGTGATACGCGTATTTCGTTCATTGCTTACTTTTTGTCGTCCTCGTCGTCGTCGTTGCCCCGCCTCCTCTGCGGTGTTCCTGGCTGCTGTCCGTGTATTGGATGTATGCGTGCTGGTGTGAACGCCCTTGTTTTTTTCTATTACTGCATGTCGCTCTATCGCCTGTGAGTCCTTTCTTTCTATTTCGGCTCCTCGTCTCCCCAAGGCTGTCCCTCACATCACTCCCTTCGCCTTCTCGGCGTGCCCCAACCGTGGTGCTCGTCGTGTTGCTTGCTGCGTGCTGCTGTCGTTGATATGTATGTTCACTGTGCGGAGAAGGTGTAGTACGACCCTGCGCGAACGGAGAAGAGCGGGTGGCGGGGTAGGGGGAGCGTAGGATCAGAGAGACCGACAGAGAGGGGGCGGGAAGGCAGTAGGTTGCTTACATGCGCAGCACGCCACCATTTTGGTTGAACAGAGAGACAGGAGGGGAAAAAAGGGCCCGCGCGGGGCGTGCACGCATCTTTACTGGTTGCTGCGCAAGCCGTGCCGGTGCTGGTGGAGTGTCGAGCTACTCTCCTCACACTGATAAGGGGACCAGCGCAGCCTGCGAGCGCAGTTACCGCGACTTCGTCACAGCGCCCTGAGGGCGTGCCGAGTCGCGCGGCCACCCTCCCTCTCCCTCCGGTCGCCACTTCTCTGCGTGCCATTACTCCACAACGCTAAGAAAGCACTGCTTCATTGCAGTACCGCTCTCTCTCTACACGCCTTACTATGCCCTTCCCTACTCCCCGCACATCTTTCCTTCTCCTGCCGTAAACCACCACCGTTCCTATCACCGCTACCAACACGATCATCATCAGCCACACGCACACAGATAGGGGCATACCATACATCTTGAACAACGCAAGCGCCGAGATAACCCACGCACGCACACGTTTTTCCTTTTGAACGGGCTTGCGCGCGTGTGTGGCACCTCCCCCTCTCCGTCATCCTGCTCTCTTTGTTATTATGCTGTTCTGTGGCTTCCTCCAACGATTACCGCCTGGCTCTTTACCCCCCTGTTCTCTCTCTCGGTGCTTGCGAGTGCGTGTGCGTGCGCCTCTTGCCCCCCCCCCCCACTTCGCACGCACACCCCCTCTCTCCCGCACCTCTCCTGCTCGCTGCATTACCTTGCCTGTGCAGTCGGCTGCCCGTTTGCAACCGCTTCTCGAGCGCGGTGGCCGACTACGGTGTGCTTGCCTCGCTCCTCCCTCTCGTTTTCTCTCTCGCTCATCCATCCACTCGCTTCGCCAAGCGACATGCTGCTGAGCAAGCAGCCCGGTGACACCGGCATCTACGCCACCGCCACGTCGAGCCAGGTGCGGCTCTACTATGTTCTCGACCGTGTCTTCCCGCTCACCTCTAGCGGCGCGGTGGCAGCGGAAGGGTCTGGTGTGCTGGGCAACGCCGTATATGACGGTTTCGATGGCATCGGCGCCTCCGCAACTACCCGGTCTCTCAAGCCCGTACCGCCGGATTTAATGCCGTACTTTGCTGGTGCACCGGCATGCGTGCCTCGCGAATACCTGCGCATGCTGTGCCGCCTCTCCGCTGTTAGCAGAGGCACCGGTTCTGTGGCAGCTGCGACGACTAGCGGCATAGATGTGCGGGCGGGAGGGTATGACGCTTATGGGCTGCCCGCTCCGCTCGCGACGTCAGCAGCACGCGTGCGCTTTCCACCACCCCCTCGCACCGGCGTGGGGTACGCGTCGGCGACTTGTGCGGCCTCTGACGACTGGCTGCAAAAAGAGCAGCAGAGGCAGGACGTCAGCTTCGCGTACCACTGGGGCGCCCCGCTTGTCCCTTTTCATGCAGTCCCCTGTGGCGGCGGTGTCGGCGCTGGAGAGGGGCGACTCTTGAGCTCACATGGTGGAGCGAACGCGTCGCCGCAGGAGTGGGCGACGCCAACGCTAGCCGCCGCCGGGGCCACCTCGACCTTTGCAGAGGAGTACGGCCCGGGGCAGTCGTCAAGTCGCGTGAGCGGGAACAGCGCGGCGGGGTATAGTGGATACTACACCGGCAGCCCGCAAACACTGGCCGGGCGCGCTGGTGGCGGCGGCGGCGGTGGTGGTGCTCGCCCCAGCAGTACCGCCTCGGCCGCTGCCGTGTCCACTGCACCCACTGCCCTCTCTCTCAGCTGCGCCACAGATTGCGTGCTGTTCTTTGTGGCGAATGCAGAGGGTCTCAGCTGGATTGGCCGCAGCGATGCCACGACACTGTCCCCTCTGCGGGTGTCCACGTCGCTGCCGATGCGACGGCGCGGCACCGGCGGATACGGCGGGCCATCCGGTGGTGGTGGCGGTGCCACGGTAGTGTCATCGGCGCCACACCCACCGCGGCCGTTTTCCGAAGCCTTTGGCGCACCGGTGAACACTACCTTCCCTGCGAACAGCTTTGCCAGTAGTGAGCAGACCGCCACACCACCGAACATGGCAGGGGACCTCTCACTCCAGAACGCCCCGCTAATCGTGTCAGATGAGGACGGAGGCGAAGGCGGCGATGAAGATAGAGCAGGCGAGGCGGTGGCTGCTGGCACCGGAGGCGGTGGTGTGGCAGACAGCCGCCGCCGCCCTAGCTTAGCAGGCGCTGCCAGTCCATTCTTCACCGACGGACTTGACGTGTACGGAGGGGTGGTGCCGACGACTATGGTGGGGCTCCCGATGCGTAGAGCAGTATCTCGTCAGGACCGCGTTGTCACCGCGTCCGGATGGGATCCGCGCAACTCGGCCATACTCGCCCTGGGCCGGCAGAGCGGCGCGGTGCAGCTGCTGGATGTCGAGTACGTGGTGGGCTCGGTGGAGGGCAGGTGCTGCAGTTCCACTACCACGACCCGTAGCACGAGTAACGACGACACCAACGAGCTGTTTTTTGTGCCCCCAGTGGGCGGCGTCGCTGCAGGGGCCAGCGCGCTCGGCGGCAGCAGTGTCGGTGGGACTCGTCTGGTGCCATACGCGGGCGCAGACCACCTCAGCTACAGTGTTGTTCAGCAAAAGCAAATGCTGGGCCCCGTGACGGCGCTGGATTGGATGCCACAGTCCCACCTGACTGTTGTGGCCGCGCGGCGTCTCGATGGGCTCGGCTTCTACGCGGAGCTGCTCGATCTGCGCGCCTCTCACGACGGCGTCACGTACCTCGGCGCGCCGCCCGAGGTGTTCGGCGTCCCTGTCTGCGCGCGCACTACAGACAACGCTGCCCCATGTGTCCTTTGCAGTGCCGAGCAGGTGGCGTGCCACCCTTCGCAGCGGTACGTCGCCACGGTGGGTGCGTCGCAAATGCGGGACATTGTGCAGCTCTGGGATGTGCGCATGGCGACGCGGCCGGTTTCGTGTCAGGTGTACACACGCGCGGGATATACTTCCCTGTGCTGGAGTGCGGCAGAGGCGGGGGTGGTGCTTGGCACGACGCGCGACGGCGGTCTGCGCGCGCATGCCTTCAAGGAGCTTGCACCATCGCGCGCTGCTCCAGGCGGCCCTGTCGTCGTGACGTCGCACCACTACGGCAGCGCAGCTAATCCTCACCTGAGCCCGAGCGGCTTTGGCTCCGGTGGTGCCGGGGGGGGCTTCGGGACAGGCCGCAGTCGCCGACGTCGCGCCCCAAGCGGAGGCCTCCCGCACCATCGCTCGCCGAGCGGCGGAGAACTGGATGCGGATGGTTGGGGCGTGAGTACCAGCAACCCTGTGAACAGTGGCTGCAGTGGGACGGAGGCCGAGGCCGAGGAGGACTTCACGGACGGTTCCTGTAGCATTCGCTCCGGCTTCTCCGGCGACGACACCGGCACAGCCGTGCCCTCCATCACTGACGGAAGCAACGCTTTGGTGCACGTCAGCGTGAAGGCGCAGTCCGCGCTTAAGTGCCGGCTGCCGTCTCGCGTGCCCGCCGCTGCGGTGGGGTGGGTGTGCCACCCGCTCTCGGAGCCGATGAAGACGATCACCGCCGGCAGCATCCCGGGCCTCCCGTCGGTGCACCGCCGCACCAGCAGCGGAATGTCCGCTGACGGACCTCACCACTCTGAGCGCTTGCACACCTCTCACGGTGCCACTAGCGGCCTTCGTCCCAAAGACGACTGTGATGGCGAAGTGGACGACAACGCGGTGGCGCGTGGCTGCCGAACAGACTTGCCACAGCTGCTGCTGCTCAATGCCAAGAATGGGGAGCTATATACGCAGGTGTACAACCCAGGTGGCAGCACAGTCACCAGCCTCAACAGCAGCACGGCTCTGGTCGGCGCCGGCCCCAACGCTTTCCTCACACACGCCTCCACGGCGTACAATACAGCGAGTTATGTTTATGAGGAGGCTGTGCTTGAACGGCTGGAGTGTCAAGCCGCCGCCGCCGCTGCTGCTGCTGCCGCCACCGCCGCTCCCAGCGCAGCTCCTGGTATGGTGGTGCCCTCTTGCCCCACCCCCATCTCCTCCGGACCCGCATCCAAAGCAGTAATGGGTTTGCTATACGGGCGCGCAGGTGTCGCCGGCGCGGCAACCGTTACCTCTACAAACAAGCCGCACGTATCAGGCGACAGCACCGTTGATGGAGCTCAGCTGTCAAGTACTGGCAGCTCTGCCAGTGGCGGCGGCAGGGCTTGTGCTGTTGCTGCTGCTGCTGCTGCTGCTGCTGCAGCAACCCGTGGTGGTGGCGGCGCTGCGACGGCGGCGTCCAGACTAAAAGGCCGACCTGTCGATTTGATCGGTCTGGGCCTCTTGGACGAGGTGGAAGATGAGGACGACGATGAAGAGGGTGAACGGGACACGCTGCGGGCCAGCGCTGCCGCTGCCGCCACCGGTGACTACGAGCACTGCGCTCTCGCCGGCGCCAACACGAACGGGCAGCAGTCCGATTTCGGCGCTGCTTCCTCTACAGCTCATGGCCTGCCGAGCATGAGGGCTGCGGGGACGGCCGGAGTGGGTGGCAACGATGACTCGGCAAGCGCAGGCAGCCCGCGCGCCGGACTTACGAGGGAAGCTGCGTCTTCTTTGGTGGGCACTGGCGGTGCAGCTGTTCCTAAAGCTCCTAAAGGTGTGCATCGCAGCGGCATCAGCAGCGCTCTCCAACAGGAGGAGGGGCTACTTGGCCGTCGAACTTCCTTGCGCGAACCTGTCGCTGCGTCGCCGCACAGCCGGCCCACCTCTGCAGAACCGATGCAGCAGCCATACACAGTCACCACATCCGCAGGTGGCCGAGGTGCCTCTCAGTCCGCAACAGCAGCGGCAGCAATGCCCATTCCACAGGAAATGAGCTTCTGCGAGTTCCACCGCCTCGATCGTACGCGGCATCTGTGGAGACGGCTGCGCAGCGGCTTCTCATATGACCCGGTGCGCAACTTGACCGTGCTCCTGCGCGAAGGCCTGGATCGGGAGGGGTACGCCACCTTCCTCTACGGCTGCTGTGCTGCACAGCTGCTATTCCCCACTGCTGTGATGGTGGCGCCAAAGTCGCGCAGCACCGAACCGGGGACGGGACCGGCAGCGTCGGCCCCCTCTCTAGCTGTGGGCCTGAAGCGAGCCGTGCCAGGGCTGCTGGAGCTGCTGGTGTCGGAGCGTGAGTTGCGGCAGCAACTGGGGCTGAACGACACCCGGCTCTCCTCGCAGTTTCCTCTCAGTCAACACCACCACCTGCTCGCTTCGGCCAACGCAACCGCATCTGTCGCAGCCGCCATGACGGCGGGTTTTGCGCCTCCGGGCGGCTACGCCATCGTCGGCCCCATAGGGGCACTCGGCCTGCAGGCCCCTCTGCTGGCGGGCTTGCCGAGCGCCATGGAGCGGCACAAGGGGCCGCCGGGGTTTTCACTGCACCCGTTCAGCGCCGCCGCGGCAGGCATTCGTGCGGGTCGCCCGACACCGCCAGCGCACCTTACCGGGCCCGCGATCAACGCTGGCGCGAGCCGCACAGCTTCATCAGTTCTCCGGGGTGGCGCAGGCTCCTCTGGGGCGGCCGGTGATGCTGCAAGGGACAGCGCGGCATACCTTCCGACGTACCCCGTGGCGATTGGGATGTTGCGGCAGCTCGTGCTGCAGTCCATGGGCTGGACGATGCCACCTGCCGTGTGCCTCGTTGACTCACCAGCTGAGCACACCACCGAGCGCGAGGGGACGAGTGCCAGCGCTGCCGCAGAGAGAGCCGGTGGAGTGCAGGCGACTCGGTCGCCTCCTCCAGGCGGCGACCACCGCCCCCAGCACCCGGCGGAGAGATTTTTCGTGCAGGGAGACGGCATAGGCCAACGCAGCCTGCAGGAAGCGCTGGAGCGGCGCGTAGCCGTGCTCGTGTTGCTGGATCGTCTCGAGGAAGCTGCTGAGTTGCTGGCGCTGTACGGCACTCACAATGTGCAGTACCCCAGTATCGCCTTGACCCTGTCTGCAGCGCGCGGCCGGCAGACGACTGTGATGAGCTTGGCAGCAGATGACTGTCCTGGGGTGACCTTCTGGATTCATTTGATGCTCGCATACATGGAGCTTGTGATGCATCAGCAGTCGTGCGGAGCGGCGGCAGCAGGGGATAGGACGCTGCAGGCGGATGCTGGGAGCTCGAGAAGCGGCAGCGACGACGCCACATCGAGCACGACCAAAAGCGTCGCTGCGACGACGGAGCCGGTCAGCCGCTTCGATGACCTCTTTACGTTACCGCATCAGAAGGCGGTGGTGCTGCACCTGCTGGAGAGGTATCCGCGCCTGAGCCTCTCTGACAAAGTGGCCCTTGCCACGGCGCTGCTCTTGCCCTCGCGGTACCACAGCGGCCATGTCGCCAACTTGATTGAGGTGTTGCAGACTTTGGTGCAGCAGCAGTACCGTGATTACTCTAGCACCGCTACCGCCAGCACAGCAGCTGAACAGGCGGTCGCCGACAGCACGTGCGGGTCGCCGTCCTCAACGTCGTCGCCACTCGGGATCCGCGCGCGGCAGCAGCGACGCGTGGATTCGAAGCGCGCATCGTTGTCCGGTCTACCTCGATCGCCCGCTCAGAGTTCTTCCGTAGACGCTGCTGTGTCGCCGGCGGCTCTCGGCAGCCGCTTCCCAAGCCCGCCTGGCGCCCCTCTCGCGCACGGCAGCGTCAATTCCCACTACAGCGATCCTAGTGACACCTTCGTGCTGGCTGCCGCCGCATCTGCCGCCTCTGCGGATCGCTTCGCCCCCATCTACCGGTGCTCGCTGCTGCTCGTGACAGTCGTGGAAGGCGTTAGCACCGACTGCGGCGCACTTCAGCGCTACGTGGACGAGAGCGGCGACGTGCAAACGGCCTTGAGCTACGCAGCGGCGTTCAGCAATGTGCTCTCGCCCACGGTCCGCACGTGGCGTGACGCGTACCGGCGTTTGCTTAACGACCAGGGGCTCGCCATGTGGCGTAGTCTTCACGATCTGCATCTCGTGAAGCTTCTCAAAGCACGTGAAGAGGCGGACAAGCACGTGGGCGGCAGCGCCATCTCCGGCAGCAGCAACTCGCGTAGCGCCGGCGCCGTTGGCGGTGTGGCGGGCATCCCAGGAGGCTCCGTCATTGGCGGAGGCGGGGGCTCTTCCCCGGGCATGGTGGGCGCAGGCACCACACGCGGCGGCGGTGTTGTTGAAGCCACCATCGGCGTCCCGCCGGGAAGCCCCGCGGGGACTCTCTCGGGTGCTGGCGTGCCTCGACCAAATGGCTTCCCTGGCGCGCTGGGGGCACTTGGGAGTGACCTCGGTGCAGGGCCTGGTGCCGCCTCCGCTGCGGCGATGATGTCGACCCAAACAGCCATGATGATGGAGCGCACGCTGAACCGATTTGCGCAGACCACCGCAACCGCGACAACCGACTGCGACCGCTCGTTGCGCGAGGCAGCCGCGACTGCTGGTGGGGCCAGTCCAGGAGCTAACGAAGCGCTCCACCGAGCGGTGGAGCTGCGGTGCAACTGCGGTCAGGCGATGCACGCGACGGCGCCGAGCAAGAGCTCCATCTCGTCCATGACCTCGACGAACATGACCCGCAAACAGCTCATTCCGTGCGGCAACCCAGAGTGCCGACAATGGCAGTCGCCGATGTGCACCGTGTGCGGTGAGCGTATGGAGCACCGCGCGACGGAGCTGCCGCCGGAGCGCTTCTTCGCATGGTGCAGCGTGTGTCTGCACGGGGGCCACTGGTGCCACCTGCGGGAGTGGTTCAGCAAGCACACCAAATGCCCCGTCGAGAACTGCCCCTGCCACTGCTGCGATAACGTCCATCTCTCGTAGCACAGGCGGCCGCTGATCGTCTTGCCTCTCTCTCGCTGCTCTCGTCCTGTTGACGTCCCCTTCCGTCTAAAAGCCCCCCTCTCCCTCTGTGTGTAAGAGCGCGTGTGCGCATGCGTGCTTGTGCTTCGAACCGTCTCCGACCGCCCCTCCGCCTCACTACCCCATCCCCCTTCATCATCACGGCGACTTTCCGTACAATTATCGACGTCAAGAACGAAAATGGTAGCCGATGAAAGCGGTGAGAGGCAGTCAACGCGCTGTGGCTGCAGGTGCTCTGGTAGTGTGCAACACAGAAAGAGGAGAGAAGCAGTGAAGAGAAGGTCGGCTGCCGTGATACGCGTTGTAACGGACCTGGCGGCTTCTGCACTCCCTTTTCCCCCTTCCCTTGGAGCCTCCAACGCTCAATGCATACACACGCCCATGTGGAGACAGGCACGCACGGAAGATGGGCTGCAGCGTTGACATTCAAGCACGGCACCGGCACTGGAGGCCTTTCTTTCCTCCTCTTCCGCGCGCGTGTGTCTGTATCATGCTCTCTCCTTCCCTTCAACACCTGTCGTGCGTGTCGGCGCGTGCCTGAGGCTCCTCGCTTTCTCTGTGCACCAAACTGCTTCAAGCATCTGACCCACGCAACTCCTTCACATGGATCGCTTTCTGCACGCGCTCTCACCCGCGTTTTCCGTTCTGTCTTTATGCATCATCTACACGCAGCACATACGCTTCGACTTGTGCGTCGACGAAGGGGAGGACGGAGAGGGGGCTCGACCACAGCGCAACCGCCCTTCCCTTCAGAAGCGGCCCATTCACATCGCCGCCTTCATCTCTTCTTATCACGCTTCCTCCCTTTGCTTCGTATCTCCCTGTGTGTGCGATCATCATCAGCGCCGCCTACTTCTTCCCCCTTCCCTTCCCCCTCCTCCCATGAAGTACTTCTCGTGTCAGCCGGACTCCCACAACGCGTTCGGGTCGTTGACGAACGGCGTTCTGACGTACTTCACGGTGGACTGCGCGCGCTACCGACGCGTGGCGGCGAACGGCATTGACGATGCGGCAGAGCTGCACACCCCTGCCACAGGGGAAGGCGCGGCTGTAGGAGGCAGCGCGCCATCGCAGTGGCCCGGCCAGCATCCCTTCACGGCTTCCTCCTCGTCCACCAGCCACAGCGCAGGGTATGGTGTTACCCAGCACGACGTGCACTTCACCACCGAAACGCGCATGCACATCCAGCGCACGCTGACCCTGCCAAGCCCCTTCCAAGGAACTCAGTGCTTCTTTAGCATGGCAAATCGTACCGTCTTTGGCACCGATATGGCGTTCATCGGTGCCGCCAACGGCTTATTGGCCCTCGCCGTGCTTCAGGAGGATCTGCTGCTGTACGTGCGAGGAAAAGACCCGCAGAGCCTGCGTGAGCAACTGCAGCGTGAACATGCGGAGTCGTCCTCTATCCTGAGGCGTTGCTCCGCCTCGTTGGCGTCGGTCTCCGCCTCCGACAGCGGCGTGACCGTCCGTCGGCCTCCCTCGCCGCCAGCCACCTCTCTGACGCTGTTATCCCCATCGAAGGGCGGAGCTGGAGGCGGCCGCCCTCTCTCTTTTCCTTCCTTCACTGGTGGTGCCGCTGCTGCGGCGAGGACCAGCAGGTCGTCCTCGTCGTTCCAGGGGAGGGATCCCTCTTCCAACGCAGCCGCCTCCACGTCACTGTCGCCGCACAGAGGCAGAGGGGTAGTCCGTGGACTGTATCGCAGAGACGCTCCTTCCACGATTACATGGATGCGCAACAAACCGCTCGTGCTGGTGGGCTACACCTCAGGGTGGGTGGAGTGGTACGAGGTATCTATCTCTGCTGCATACCGGAAAGAGTTGCTGGACCCGGCGAAGGAGATCCCATACGGCGCGTCGGTGACGCCTAGCGCCTTTGCCTACCGGGCCCTGAACCGTGACTCCCTCACCAGCCACGCCGCCCGCGTCGCTGTCGGAGGCCAGATAGCGGGCCTGCGGGCTGAGCTGGTCGCCTCGTGCGTTCTTGCGGAGGCTGGAGCACTTGTGTCCAGCGACTACTTCGCCGCCAACGGCACGGTCGCCGTTGGGAGCGAGCGCGGCATCATCTTCCTGTTCGACGCCGACCAGCTAGAGACACCGCTGTGCGAGGTGCAACTGAGCACGCCGAGCGCGGCCTTCCTATATTGTCACCCTTTCCTACCCATTGTAGGTGTGCTGTCGCAATCCGTCTGGACCGGAGCAGAGGAGCAGACGACCTCGACGGCAGCAGCAGCGGCGCGGAGGAGACGGGACAACAGCCCGACCTTGCACCTTACGGACAGCCACAACAGTGACGTGGTGAGGCCATCGGTAGGCCAGGCGGACGGCGCCGTCGGCGCTGGTGTAGGAGGTCCGCAGCGTGGCGTCACGAGCGGCAAGCGCGGCCCGACGGCCTTTCCACTCGTACCGCTGCAGGGCTCACGAAGTGACCTGGGCAGCGGCCCGCAGCAGCACTCCTCTCCTTCCGGAGCCACGCCGTCGGCAGCAGCCCAGGGGACGCCGAAGCCGGACCGTCACGTCGGGTGGCATGAAGTGAGTCCTGCGGCGCTGATGAGCGGGGAAAACGTCGCTGAGGCCTTCTCGAGCGGCATCGATGCAACGTCACCGTTTGGGCTCTACAGTAGCGGTAGCGCCGTTCCCGAGGCCGGCGCTGCTTCGGCGTTGCACTCCGGCTGCTTGCTGACGTTTGTTGAGTACCGCAAGGACCCCCCGCCGCGGCTGTTGTCGCGCACCTGGACCGGGGCCCAACCCCCACCGCCGTCGCATCGGCTGACGCAGGTGCTGCAGCACCGAATGGAGGGCGCGGCGGCACGGTACGGCACGTATTACACCTTCTCGTGGAAGTTTAGCTTTGATTTGGAGCTCGCCGTCGGCAACCTCGAGGAAGGGGCGCTGCACATCGTCCGCGCGGCTCACATCATGGACAGGGATGCAGGCTCTGACGCCGGCGACGCGGCTGACGAGGAGGACAGAGAGGGCAGCGCAGCGGACGGTGAGCGGGGCGTGCCGGCACCAGCCGCCAGCACCACCTCCGCCGCCCACCCAAGCTCGTATCAGGTGGTGCAAGACTACAACGTTCGTCTGCCGTTGCATTCCCTTGTGAACGTCGAGTACGTGTCCGCCGCCACGTCGTCGCTCAGCGCGCTAGACAACGCAGCCGCCGTCACAGAAGCGGAGATGATTGCCGGGAGCAACGGCACGGGTAGCACCACAGCGGAGCAGTCGCTCTTTCAGCGAGATGCAGAGCGGAGCCAGCGGCAGACGGCACTGCTTGGCGCCGCCGTGGACCCGAGGTGCCGCCTCGGCTTCTCTTCGGTCTCCCCATCTCAGGCAAGCGCCGTTGCGGGGGTGTTGTGCCGACCCGCGAATCCACTCTGGGCTGGCCTGGCTGTGGTGTCGATGCCGCGTGGTGGCCGACAACACGAGCGCGGCCACAGCGGCGATGCTCATCGCTACGTCGGCCAGCTGGACCTGTTTGGCGCTGGCAGAGGCCACGCTGGGGCCTTTGGCGTCTTGTACTCCCCAGCGAGCATGAGGGCCGGCGATGGCGCAGCAGGTGTGATTGGAGGTGCGGGCGCGAGTGGCTGTGCCGCAGACGGCGGCGGCCCACTGCTGAAGGAGAACGTGCTGGCGGCGGCGATGCGGCAGCCGTTCTGCGGGGATGCCGGCGCCATTGGCGGCACGCGCCATCATCGGCGATACACTGGAGAGATGGGCAACATCAGCGGCACCGATGCTACGTCAAGCCGCTGGTTTTACTCATCAGCCATAACCTCCGTCTCCACGCAGCAGTCGCATCAGCAGCGCCGGCGAGAGCAGCAACGGCGCCGCCGCGACCCGCGGGCACCCGCCATCACAGTCCCCAGCTACGCGGCGATGAGCACCAAGAACGAAATTGCAAGTGCGGCGCTGATCGCGGCTGATCAGCGTGTTGACCTCCACGACGCGCTTCGAATAGGACCTGGCAATGTGTCATGTGTCGCGGTAATGAACGCGGCGGGCGAGGTGGCGTCCGTGCCGATCGAGGTACGGGCCGTGTCCGCGTGGCACGAGGCGGGCAGCGTGTTCGTCGGTCTCGGCCCCACGCTGTACGCCGCCGACCTTGTCTCCATCCAGGGCATCGAGCAACTCATGCGGCGGCGCTACGCTGCCGGCTTTGGTCTCTCGTCCGTGGCCAACCTCGCCGCGGTAAAGGAGGTGGGCGGCTTTGGCAGCGAGGATGTGGCCATGCTGTTCTCGTACGTGGTTACGCTGGAGGCGGTCTCGCTCGTGGCTTTGTCCGGGCCTGTGCCATCGCTGATGGAGCTGCTGCACAGCTCTCCTGTTACCGGGCGTGGTGCTCTACAAAGAGAGGCGGCGGCGAGGGTGCAGGCGCGTTTGGGGCCTGCGTGGCGCGCCAAGATAGAGGCGTGCGTGTGCCACGAGGATCTGTGCTGCCTTTTGGTGTTGCAGGTGCTGCGTTGGCTGCCGCCATCACTGACGGAAGAGGCCGGGCAGCCGTGGCGAGGCATAGCGCAGCCGCCGCTCCTTGCGGACACGACACCCGCGCTTGGGGAGAATAGCACCAACGTGGACATTGAGCGCGCCGTCGCGGTGGAGGTGACGCACGGGCGCCATACCGAGGCAGCTGGGCTGCTTCTCCGGTTTGCCAGCCGCTCTCCGAGCTACGGCGCCATGGCGACCCTTCTTCGCCGTCGCGAGGAGGCGCAGGCCATGGTGTGTAACAGCGACCCCCGCGTGTGTGCGGCGTTTCGTGCTTCCCTCACCCCGTGGTTGCTCGTCGTCTTCCACTGCTTGTGCGGCCCCTGCGATGGAGCGCCGCACTACCAGTCGCACGGCGCGGCGGCGGGCGAGAAGGGGCTACACGACGATGCGGCCTCCGTACGGACGGTACTGCCCCCGCACCTCTACCGGCATTCGGCTTTGCCCTTTTGGGATCGCGTCGCCTTGGCAGTGGTCATGGAGGCGGGCACGACGGCTGCCTTCACTCACGTCATGCAGGACATCCTCCTACGAGAGTGCAACCCGATTCAGGCGCTGCTGCTCCAGTATGGTATTCACCTCCGCACCTATGCCGCGATGCAGGAGATTGTCGACTGCACTGGGGACTTCCAGCTTGGCGCCTGCCTGTTCGCTCGTGTCGGCGTGCTCACGACGGCGGCGGCGCTCGCCTTTCCTTTCTTGCTGGATGCCGAGGTGAGCGCCGCGGCGGCCACCGCGGCAGCGACGGAGCGGACGGCGGTTACCTTGCCGGCTGCGCGCAGTCACGACCTCTCTGCCATTTCTGCCGGCTACCCGCCGTACAGTTACCGCGCGGACGGCGACTTTGGAGGCTACGGTGACGGAAACAACGAGGGCCAAGGACGCGACAGCGTCTACGGTTGCTCCCCGTTCTCGTACCTGCGGTCTAGCCACAGGAGGCGCAGTTCTGGTCAGCTGCCTTCCTCGTCAGCCGGTGATGAACAGGGCTCCCTGGAGGACGGTGTGACGCACACGGCACGACTCGTCCTCAACAGCGCCCTGCCGCCGCCAGCACGGGCGCTAAGCGAGGAGATAAACGGCGTCCGTATGCTGCCGCACTCAGCGGACGCTGCTCGCGTCAGTAGTAGCCTTCCTCCTGAACACGTCCTGCTCCATGCTGTCTCGCTGAACGACGCAGTTTCGGGCAACGGTCATGGGAACGGTGGCGGCGTCGGCAACGCCGCAGACGTCGACAGCGATGACGCAGACGCGGATGTGCCGTGGGTGTGGTGGGCCGCGGCGTACCGCTCTTTTCTCGACGACGAGCAGGCGTTTGTGCGCCGCACGACGTTTGATGTGGAGTGTCGTCAGCTGCGCGGTGGCGCGTTCCTGGCTCGTGACGCCGCCGCCATGAGGGTCTGCAGTGCAGACGCCGCTTCTTCGTCCGTTCCTGCCGTCGCCTCGGCGGCTGGAGACGCACGTGTTGGTCGTTACGGCAGCGGGTGCCACTCCCTTCACCGTACCCCGCCGCGAGATACGAAGGCGGCGGGACTGCGCTGCCCCTCTCCCTCTCCCTCTCCAGCGGATCTCGTGCCGAGGTCAGTTGCGCAGTGCGTGACTCGTCATGTGACTGGGGCTGGCGTCGGCACGACGAGCGGTGGTGGTGGTATCGGTGTTGGCCGCGGCCATACAGCAACAGCATCCTGGTCCTCTCCGTCGGCTCCGTCGGCCTTCGCAGGTCCCTACGGCGGTGGTGCTGCACACGTCACCTCCGTTACACCCCCGTACGCATCAGCTTCCATGAGATCACCAGAGCCAAATCCCTGCGTATGCGGGGAGCAGCACACTGGAACGCAGCTTATCCGGTCACTGCTGAGCATCTGCAGCACGACAACGACGCGGTGCTGCGTATGCCTCGAGACCGTGCGGCTAGGTTCCAAGGACGTTGACACTGCCTTTGCGTGGTGCACATCGTGCGACCACGGCGGCCATGCGTACCACCTGCAAAGCTGGTTCCGCACACACCGACGCTGCCCCGTGAACGGATGTGACTGCCATTGCGATGAGGACTCGAACTTATACTGATTTCCATCTTCCGCGAGCGCACAGCGGACCCGGAGAAGCACACGCGTGCGCATGTGCGAAGCAAGCAGCAGCATCAGCACCAGCAAGAGAGAGGGGGAGGAGGGAGTAGGGTCTGTGTGGGAGGGGGCGGGAGTGAGAGACGGCGCTCGATTAGTGAACCTTTCTGCGTCTGCAATTTCGTCGGCATCGTCGTCACCGTCACCAGGTGTCGGTGAACATACAAAAAGGAGCAAAGGAAGAAAACAAGGAACAGACGAACGTGCGATGATAAAGATGTGCCGGAGACCGACATCAGTGGTGGTGCTCGGCAGGCGACAAGGCGTCTTGCTCTCAGTTATCTCCCCCCTATCCGCATCCTTATCGTGCGAAGCGCGCTCAACGCCCTCACAGGCGAGTACAGCACCTCCGCCCCGGACTCCTTTTCTCTCTCTCCTCCTCCCCACTACTACGCACAGAAGACGTCGGAGAGTCTCTGGGTGCGTCCGCACGCACGCACGCACACACACACACACACACACACACACACACACACACACACAGGCACAGACACGTATGGGTGCAGCCGCGCCACCGTCGGCACCCAAACCCATACACGCCCTCATTCCATTATCGTCTTTCTTCTTGTATCTTTCTTCTCCGGCCCGCCCGCGTGCGTTCGCATGCATCGCAGCGGCTCGCCACGTCTGTTGTTGTCTTCGGTCCCTTTCCCTTCTCCATGTCCTTCCGCCCACTCGGCCTTCTCCATGCAGCATCATGCACTGCGTCATCACCCCTTGAGACGCCGCTGCGCGGTGTTGTCTGTCGCCTTCTCCATCTCTGCCAACCGAAAGGCATCAACGTCGACTCGCGGATCTGTCGCGTCACAGAGAGCGCAAGGCCCCTCACAGGCGCTGCTAGCGTCTGACGAGCCTCCTTATTGCACTACTAACCTCTTGCCGGCCAGCTGCTCTTGTTGGCCATGGGCCGCGGCGCAGGAGTCGCCGCGGCTTGCTCCTGCTGCTGCTGCGGTGCTGGCTCGGCGCGCGCGTGAGAGCGTACTTCGACAAGAGCGCTGCGCCGC
Source organism: Leishmania donovani (assembly GCF_000227135.1). Taxonomy (NCBI): domain Eukaryota; phylum Euglenozoa; class Kinetoplastea; order Trypanosomatida; family Trypanosomatidae; genus Leishmania; species Leishmania donovani. Next base: position 478,913 of record NC_018252.1, on the reverse strand, counting down.
CGACCTCCTCTACTTTATGAGCGCAGAGAGGCGCGCGAGGCACCGCCGCGTCGCCGCAAACAGTGCTCCGTTTCTACCGTCGCCACTGAAGGCGCCAAAGAGCGACAGTATGCGTGACAGCTTGCTCGCCTCGGCGGGGCCTGCACCGCGGCGTGAAGGGCACCCTGGCACGCATGCCTTTGCCCCCTCTATCTCCTGGGCAGACCTTGACGTGCGTTTAGCCACGCCCTCCACCGCGAGCCGCCCCCGCGAGCCCCTACCACCTTCACGCGAGGACAACTCTACGAGCAGCTGGCACGCATCGGTGGCCGAGCACAGGGATGGTGAGGGCAACTACTGCAGCGGCACAGCGCCACCCTTGTTCCGTCAGCAGCAGGCCTTGTTTGACCTGCGTCGTCGCCTCGCGTACTTGCTCGCCAGCGAGTGTACCGGCGCAGGGGACTTCGCGGGGAAAGAGGTGGAGCCACTACGCAGCATTGGCCGCCGTACGGCCCTGGCGCTGTCGCTGACGCACAGCATCTTCAAGGTTTGCGCCGAGAGTGCGTGTGTCTCAGAGGCGGCGAGCAACGCGAACGAGGCTGTCACCGGGGTCGCGCACGACGATCTGCGACGCCAGTCGGCGTTTGTGCGGCATCAGCTCACGCAGTCTCGCCGCGCAGACTCCGCGTCAAGCGCCACCGACGAGCCATCATCTTCCCTGCTGCGACTTCTGCTGCCTGATCGGCAGGGCCACTGCCCCTACGTGTACCGCAGTGTAGCGCAGCCCGTCGAACTCACGCCAGCGGAGACGTGCGCACTGCTCACGTGGTGTGCTGATCAGGTGCGCACGTATGCGAATGCCGTGACCGCTGCTGCCAACCGAAAGGACGACCCCGAGTTCCACAGTGCTGTCGTTGGTTATGGCGCAGCCACTGCATCGACGGCGCACGGTGTCGATGCGGCTGATCAAGGAGGGCTACTGAACAGCGTCTCCTCTGCGATGGTGCTCCGCAGTGGCGGCAAGCAGGATGGGGGCGAAGAGGAGAGGAAGATAAAGGGTTGTCAGAGGACGACGTCACACACAAGGGCCAGCAGCCGACTTCCACGATGGTCGGCCTCTGCCACGCGCCGACCATCGACGCTCTCGATGGCGAGGTGCCTCCCGCGCGGCCGCATCAGCAGAGGCGCAGGTGGTAGCGACAGCACTTTGGCCCCGTCTCTCGGTCTCCTAGAGAGCGAGCTGGCGGAGGAGGTGGGGTCACGTGCTACAGCGCTCATCGCGCTCACGGCCGCGTTTGCCCGCATGGCGGCCGAGTCGGCTTTGCCTGCGGCGAACGCGTTCGCAAGTCATGCTCCTGAGGATACTACCCGGCATGCGCAGCCACCAACGTCCGCGAAGCTCCGCGGCGCAGGCGGCTTCTGTGATGGAGACGACGCTGTCTCGGGCGGCGAGGTGCTGCTGGGTCGTGTCGTGAGCGACGTGGTTTCGGCCGTCTGCGACGCGCTGCACGCGGTGCAGGATTCCGGGTTGCTGGGTGCGTACGTGGCAAGCCACCTTGGAAGCCGCAACAACGACCCTGACCGTCGTACACGTTCAGGCCCCGAGGAACGAACGCCGGCCTATGCACCGGCACAGGATCAGCAGAAGCGGCAGCGCCGTAGCCTCCACCGCCGCCTGTGCTTCTCGCCGCCTGTTCTCCAGTCGGTGCTCTGCTGCGAGCGCGAGTCCTGGTCACATGCGCTGCGGCTGACGGAGCGCATGGCAGCATGGAACACCGTTCTCGGTGAGTCGCTTGGCGTGATTCCGCTTGCCGCCACCGCGTCCTCGACACCCGCCCAGCTGGATGCAGTTTCTCCCTCTCCACCGGCGGCAGTAGATGGCGGCGACACGACTCCGTCGGGTGCGACTTCTCCGGCACACGCGGCAAGCCTGCGAAGCTTGAGCACCGACACGGTCCACACGCTTTTCTACGTCTTGGCGCAGCACGGGCGCCTCGCTGAGGTGCTGCGGCTGTGCGAGGTTGTTTGCGGCGTACACGCTTCCCACCTCCTTCGCAGCTGCTCGGCCACCGACGAGCGCAATGCTGATGCAGACGCCGTTTTCGTGTTGATGGCGGACCTGGCGGCTGCAAACGCCGACCCGGCCGCTTCCGCGGCGGTTGGGAGTCGTGGCTCGAAGGCGCCACTGAACGTTGTCGTGCCGGATCGGATGTGCTGCGTTGAACGTGTCGTGCGCGCTGGAGTCGTGCCGCAGCGGGTACTGAGCATAACAGAGTACGCCGTGTTGCTGCGCCGCCTGATGGGCAACCGCATCTGCGGTGACGCTGCGCGCCACGCTGCTGCTGCCTCTGCTGCTACGACAACGCCACGCGTGAGCCCTCGCGACGGCGTCGGGTGGTGGCTGTCCCCTTCGCAGGTCTGGCGCTTCAGCGCAGGCCTGGCGCACCACATACGAACCGTGCTGTGCCTGATTGGCTTTCAAGTAAACGTGCGTCACGGGCAGACAGATATGCTGAGCTTGGAGGACCTTTACGTGGTGCTTACCATCTCGCGGCAGCTGGTGCGCCGGCACGAAGCCGAGCTGCGTCAGCTGCGGGACAGGCAGGCGAACCCAATGGACGACAGCGACGACGACGGCGGCGACGCAGGCGACGACTTGTCGGTGGACCAACGCAGGCAGTGGGCAAACTGGGGCGTTGTGCCTGAGAGCCCTCGATCGAGTCCGCTCCCCGCATCCTTGCGTGTAACACGGTCGCTGTCGCGACCGCCGCTGCAGTGCGCACAGGAGATGCTCCTGCACCTGCTGCCGGCACGGCGGCACGCAGCGAGTCCTGCCAGCACGCACTACATTCAACAACTCTGCGCCACCTCCCATGCTGCTCTTCGCCGTGTGCTGCTGTTATCCTCCTCAGCGTATACTGCGAGTGGCGCTGCCGCGCAGCAGGCCACAGCGACGGCACAACTGCCGCCTCGAGTGGCGACTCACAACCGCAGCACTACGTCCAGCACGGTTGCCGGCAGTGCGGTGCTCTTGTCCCTTGTGTCGCAGGAGATGCTCTCCATGCTGCGGGCTGTTCGCTACACACGCAACATCGCTCTCTTCTGGAACTACGCGCTAAGCACGTTGGCTACTCAGCAGCTACACGGGCATGACCTTGGCGACTATGCTGCGGACGCGGTCCGCGGAGGCGGCGGGCTCCCCGAGCACAATGTGCGCGCTTCCCCAGCCACCAGAAAAACCGGAGACAGGTCGAAACAGGAGGAGGCAGATCGCGTGCGGGAAGAGGTGGCGTACGCTCTCGCCCTCCAGGCAGAGGCCTCTGTGGGGGAGAGTCTCGTTGACACCCGCCGTCTCGTCGCACCACTTCCTATGCTGGCTCCGTATCTGTCCGCGTACACCGTTGCCGCCCTTGTGCAGCGGCCGTTCCGTCGCGCCTTCACCTGGCAGCAGTGCCTGGCGCTACTGCCATACACCCCCTTAGGCTCACGAAGCCAGTTGTGGCTGGTTCAGCGCATCGCACAGGACAGCGAGGGGCGACGTCATGCCTTTCCAGGCGCCCTCACTGAACAGGCGGCCGGCCTGTCCCCCGCGCCCGCGCTGCACACGCCCTTGACCCTTTCCGCCGTATCGATAACAGCACTTGAGACAGCAGTGAGGATGTTGACCGTCCGGGCTGCACCACGGCGACATCAGCACCACCAGCGCAGCCCAGCAAAGGCAAGCCCGAGCGCGACACACGATGAGGCCACGGCGGCTCTGCCGGACAGCTTTGCGGCCCCTTCGTTTGAGAAAGAGGCGCCAGCGTCAGTGTCGGCCGACGCCACCGCACACGCGGATCGCGTTCTTCTCGCTCTGCTCCTCGAGGGCAACTGGAGCCGGGCCTTGCAGGCGTTTGCGGAGGCGCCGTCTCGCGTGCAGGTCGGCGGCGCGCCGCATGTGGTGCGTCTCCTGGTGGAGGCGGATGTGTGGCGCGACTTGGGTGATGCGCAGCGGCGACCGCTCGTACGCCTGGCCGTGCAGTGCTCCGCGCACTCCCGCGGCGGCGCCGCTCGTCTTGTGGAGGAAATGCTGCAGACGACGCTTGAGCACGGACTGTGGCACACAGGTCTTTCCTTTCATCAAAGCGTCGCGGCGGAGCGGCCGGAGCTGGCGTGGCAGTGCCGGCGCGCCCAGCGCTACGCTGCACAGCTGTGCTGTGGCCTGCTGGAGCGGACCTCGATGGCAAAGACGGTTGCCCAGATGACGAAGGCGGCGCGGCGCAGCCAGTGGTCCGAGGCAGCCGCGTGCTTTCTTCGTTACGCAACACAGCGGCGCGACGAAAATGCCGTCGCCAACGCCTCCCCGACTCCAGCGCTATCCTTGGGTGAATCACGTGCAGATGCAGAGTCGGACGATGCTGCTATTCTCACCACCGCTCCCGCTCCTGCGGCTGGTGAGAGGACAGCGCCATCACGCTCCGCCCGTACAACGGCAGTGCCTCCGACTACCAGCGAGGAGCTCGAGTCGCTCGCCGCGCTTCTCGATGCAGCCAGGTCGGGAGACTCACAGCTGTCCACCGCGGCCCGTGCAGCCGCGTCATCGTCCCCCTTCCACCTGCTTTTCCACGGAGACAGAGCTTCCATTCTGCCCGAGCTAGCACACGTGGTTCAGACGGCGCGGTATGCCATGCTGCACACGCCGGCATTGTGGATGCAGGCGCTTCGATGGCTTCCCACGACAGCACTGCCGCTGCCGTTCAATCACGAGCAGGCGTGGCGCTCCTTGTGCGCAGACAACACGGCAAAGCTGCAGGCGTTGTTGCCGCCGCCGAGGCAGGCCGGGGCACGTGCTGATGAGGGGGGCATATCGGCACAGCGAACTGTAGTGACACAGACCGAAAACGACACCGGGACGCTGGTGGCCTTCACGGTGGAGGCAGCACCTTCGCTCGTCGAGGCCGCGCGCCGCGTGCACCGCCCGCAGCACGCCAACGAAGTCGCGAAGGGGCAGCAGGCTGCCGTGGAGAACGCGCTGCGGGTGCTGCACCGCGCCGGCGCCTGGATGCAGGCCACGCTGCTCTACGAAAAGGCAGTGGAGTCGCACTGCATGCCATACGCCGCCTCGTCGACGGTCCTCGAGACAGCTCTGAAGGGCGGTGCACCGTGGCAGGTGACGCTCTCGTACTTTTTCCGCATGTCGCAGCGGCAGCGCCCCGACGTGAACGCGACAGCGGCGGCATTGCAGGCCTGCGCGGAGGCCGGGCAGTGGGAGACGGCGTTTCGTGTGCTGCGACAGAGCGTGCTCACGCAGGCGGCCCCGGCTCCTCGATTGGTGATACTGGCCGTGAAGACAGCGCTGCAATGCGGTGTCTGGAGTCGCGCCTTGGCTGCAGCTCACCAATACCGGCGCACCAACAACTCACAGCTTGCGTACACGGTGCTGCTCACTTACGTGTGTACCCAACACTGGGACGACGCCGTGGAGTACTTCTACGACTGCACTCGCCGAGGACTGCGTCCGCTGGACGCGTCATTGGAACTGGCCATCATCGCGAGCGAGGCTGCCAGCGATGAGTACCGCAAGACTGCGCTCATGGTCGGGTCGATCGCGTCCGCGCTGGAGGACCTCTACCGCATGAGCGACGTCGTTTTGGAGCACATCATCTTCGTGCAGCGGCACGCACAAAGCAGCGCGGCGCAGTGGCACACAGTGTTGGACTCGTTGTGCGGCGCACCGGAGTCGGCTTTCGATGGCGCTGCAGACATTGATGACAGCGGCGACTTTCTTCTTCCCCAGCCAGCATTGGGTTTACCGAGGGAAGAGGACCACGGCGCCGACAACGGCCACGACGGTGATAACGTTTGAGCACAATTTCTCCTTCCTTCTCCATCGCCCTCCCTCCTCGACAGCGACGGTGAGAGAAGGGAAGAGCTAGACGGACTCGATCATCTACTTTGGTGCTGATGTTTGCTCCGCTACGCACGTGCGCGCGCACGCCTGCGTCTCAAAGAGGCGTTTTTGGTGTGTCTTCTCTTTCTCGCTGCTGAAGTGCTCCGTGCACATCGTGTGCACACCACACTGCAATGCGCGTTGCATCTGCCCTCCCTCTCCCCCTCCCCTCACCACTAATGTGTGATGAACGCGCTACAGACACCAAGGCGCACAAGCGAATGCTGCATCTCGAATCTACGCTGCTCTTTGTCGGTTTCGTCTTGCGTTATTTGGCCCCTGCATGCGTGAGCGCTGATCTCTCCGCGTGTGCGTTGCGCGCACGAAGCGATGATGAACTCGTGGAAGCCCAAAGACAGAGAAGACCCAGCAGCATCTCCGACGCAACGAGCCGACCTACGACAGTCCGACATCAACACAAGACGGACGGGTTGTTTGTTGTCCTACTTCCCTACGGCTGCACTGGCGGTGGGTGCTGATGGCGCTCGAGGAGCGATCTTTTCCGGCCGTGAGGTACGTGCGCTCAGCTCCTCCATTCCGCTCCTTTCTTTTCTGTGTCTCCTTCGACGGTCACCACTGCCGCTTCCCTTCCACCGCCACCGCCGCCCTCGCACCCGCGCCTCGCTCTGTGTGTGTATGTCTCTTACTACACTACCATCCTCCGCGTCATTCTTCTGTCCACGTCTCCCTCTCGCACAGTATCACTGCGTCCCCCCGCCTCTGCCAACACGCACAAACGTCTCTGTGCTCATCAGGTACACACGTGACAGACAGTAGCGGATTAGGAACGGGAGGTGGCATAGCGCTTGCCGGTGTAATGCAAAGGAGTTGCCGGTCACCTCACCTCCTATCCGGCTCCTCTCCCCCCCCCCCCAGGCAGGCACACAGGATGCGGACCTTCGTCTTCATCAGCGACATCCCAGCCTTCCTACTGGAGCCTATAATCAAAGGTGATAAGGACAGCAGTGGCGCCGCCGCGGCGGTGGTCTCGAAGTTCGACCTTCGCTATGAACGCCTGCGCCGCCTGCTCGTGGAGCACTCGTCTGGCGTGATGCTCGTCATGCATCTCGAGTCGAAGGGTTACGCGCTGGCCTTGTACGCCTCCGAGGGCGAGGCACTGGCAGCGTGTAAGGCGGATATCACTCCAGAGCAGCCGGGGCGCAAATACCCGCCGTTGCGCCTGCGCATCATAGAGAAGGAGAAGCCCTGCCCACCGGAGCCCGTCTACAAGCCGTTCTTGATGGTGGAGGGCGAGGAGGTGCGCAAGGAAGAGCTTGCTGATACGCGCGGCCTGGAGCTTGTGTATCGCGGCCGCGCGGTTGCTAAGTGGTGTGCGCGAACGCTGGCGGGCGAGGACTGCTTCTTCGGGGTCTCGTGCTTGAGGTTGCATAAGGCCGAGGTGCAGAGGACAGTGCGCAAGCGGCCAAGAATCGAGGAAGATGAAGCCGGCGCTCGTCTGACCCGCGAACAGCAGGCAGTCGTGAGGCATCTGCTCTCCTCAGCGGAGGCGGCGAGGGCAGCTCTAACGCCGGCTTCCATGGCCATGAAAGACTGCACGTACGTGCCGGTGTCAGCAGAAGAGGTAGAGCTGCTGAGCCAGCTCGCGTGCGAAGCGCCGTCGTCCGCGTCTTTGCCAGCGCTCGAGAAGCTGGAGGCTCACCCCACCTACCAGGCGGTTCTTCAGCGCATCGACGATGCCCTTCAGGCGCGGCGGGCCGCTGCTGCTGCTGCTGTCGCCGGCGAGTCCATGGCGTTCTTTCCGCGACTGAGCTGCCCTGGCGGTGCGCCGTGGGACTGGAGTGTCGAGTCCGCGGACGGCCGGCGGCTTCTCCGTCAGCGGTGCCCGCTCCCGGCGAATGGTGCACCCACGCCGCTGGAGCGCGATGTGTACACGCAGCGCCTGTGGTACCACATGAATCAGTTGAACAGATGCCACAGCGCGCGAGACGTGCTGCGGATGTTGTGCGGCAGTCACCGCGTGCGGGAGGCGCTGCGTCGACGCAGTGAGGCGATCGACAGTGGCGAGGCCCAAACACACGCGTTGTCCTCTCCTTTGCCGTCGTCGTCGTCGCCCGCCACGAGAGCGGCGGAGCTGACGATTTGCCTGCAGCCGTGGCTGTACCTGCCTACCGTGGGCTGTGAGGTGACTGCGTATCTTGAGCGCGGCGGGCGCCGGGTTCGCGGCGTTGTGCAGCGCTACGGACAGGTGCGCCTGATGACATCGGCCACACTTTTGGCTTCGGCGTCTGCCGTTGTGGGAGACGCCGCCAACACGGATGCACTGCTCGCTCGGTACGCCGTCCTCGAGTCTGCGACCGATGCAGCCGCCGAGGAGGACCTCGCCAGGGAGCTGCGCGCACTCCAGCGTAGCTTTGCCAGCGCCGTGGGCGATGTTGCACTCCACCTGCAGACGCATTCCGATAGCATTGGTGGTGACGGGGCCGCGTGGTGCGTGCATCTGGCTGTGGTGCTGACGCCGAGCGTGGCTCCGGCGGCAGGGCCGCCGCCCCCCGTGGCGCTGCTCTCCGCCAGTCCGTATCAGCGCGCCCTCGAGGAGTGTTCAATGTACTCGTCTTTGGCGCCACCGATCAGAGGGGACGATACGGCCGCCTCGGCGGCGACAGCGCCTGCAAAGGTGGACGTGACGTGGAATACGCAGCGGCACCCGTACATCCCGCTCTTCAGCCGCAGTGTCTTGGAGAAGCTGCGCGCCGACGCAGTGTGAAAAAGGTCTGAGGAGGACCAGGGGGCTCAGCAAGCTGCGGTTCTACAAACGTGTGGGGGGCAGAGGAGGGGTGAGATGGTGCTGACACGAAGGGATGCGCGCGCATCTCTTTGTGCCTGTGAGCTGTAATCTTCGTTCTCCTGTGGCTTCCACTGCCCCCCTTCCTTTATATCAGTGTCCCACTGCACGACTTTCGCGTTCCCTGCCCGTATAACGCATGCACAGAGACACCCACGCTCAACCGGGCGAGCGTAAAACGGCCTCGCGTGTGTCAGCGCACACACCTCACCTAGGCGTACACGCATACATGCACGTGCCCACAGACTCTCACATGCATCAGCCTTGAATGACCCCCCCTTCCCCTTCCGCTGCACGCGCACATTCTACTTGAGCCTTCTCCGCCATCACCCACCTTCTTTTTTCGATCCATCTCGCCACTCTCCCTCTCGGCAACACTGCACTGTCGATGCCCTCGTCTCCAGTGGTCCTCCTCTGTCTTCCCACCGATATACACATAAACCTACACACTCAAAGTACCCTTGCCGGTGCGTCTCTGCGAGTAACGTATGCTTCCCAGAAAGACGAAGCGCTCCGCTGCAGCAGCAGCTGCGCCGCCAGCGGCGAAACTGACGCCTACCAAACGCGCCGCAGCCTCCCCAGCAAAGCCGTCCACTAACCGGTCTCCGCGGCCGCAGTCGGTGACGACCCCAATCAAGAGGAGCTCCGTGGCTGGCGACCCAAGTCTGGCGCCCTCCTCTTCCTCTACTCCGCAGCGGCAACAGCAGCCGCAAGTATCTCAGCCGCAGCTGTACACCCCTGAAGTGCAGCGTAGCCAGAGCACCGTCAAGCAGGCGCGCGAGAGCTCGTTCGCCTCCTCGCCTCAGGCGATACCACCCGCCCCCGCCAACAGCCCGGCACCGGCCTCCAGCAGGGCCCCTCAACGACGCTCCTCAGCCTCCCAAAACCAGCAGAGCCCCAGCGAGAAGGCTGCGAGTGCAAAGGCGAACAGCACCGCTGCGGCGGCGTCGACGGCGCTGACAACTCCCGCATCTCCGGTCTCACCGACTTCGCCGCCGCCATCGCCCTCCCGGCACGAGAGGCCGACGCCCTTGCGATCACCGCTGTCGGCGAGCCCCGCGAGGCGGGGCGCCAGCGGCGTTATGAACAGCAGCACCTCTGCGGGCGCCACGCCGGCGTCTACGGGACCGGGACGAAAAGCTGCATCGACTGCCGCTGCAGGTGCCGCGAACGTAAACGCCGGCGTTAGCGCTGCCGCTGAAGGGACGGTCAAGTCCTCGAAGTCTGCACGAAGCCGCAGTGTGCGTCGCAGCCGTGCCCGCGCGGCCGTGTCGACATTCACGTCGGCGACATCCTCAGCAGAGGCGCACTTCGTCGAGCGCTTCATACGTGAGTCAAAGGTGATCGCGCCGGACGTGAGCGGCATTCTCTGCCTCGCGGTGCATCCGTCGGAGCAGGAACTCATCGTTGCGCGTGAGAACGGTTCGCTCGTGCGCTACGACGTGGCGTTTTTCCAGGGCGTTCCGCAGTTTGTACGGCGCCGCCACACGGGCGGCCAGACGCACCGCACCATTTCAGGACTGGCCTACGTGACTGTCCCGACATCAGTGTCGTCGTCGTCCTCGGTGTCGAAGTCCGGAGCAGCGTCAGCGGCCCGCCACGTGCTCCTCGCCTCCATGATGTCCGGTCAGATCGTCGTCTATGACGCGGAGCTGCTCGTTCCCATTGCGCTGCACCAGCGCAGCGGTGGCGCCATCTGGGCTCTGCACGCGGTGAGTGCTGCATGCATCTACGCCGCCATGGCAGACGGGAGCTGGCAGCAGCTGCGCCTCACGTGTAAGCGAGACGGCGCGGCCCCACAGCTGGAGCTGGTGCGCGTCGTACCCGGCATCAGCGGCGCCGACCGTGCCTTGTCTGTGACGACGTCTCTGTCGCTGCGCATGGCGGTCGGCACCGACGACGCCGGTAACGTACATGCGTGGCGCTTGCCTGCTGGCGTGTCGTCGCAAGGGTCTTCTGTCGGCGTCGGCGCCGCGGAGGAGGACGGCGAGGCTGCCGCTCCCAGCCGTGCACGCGGTTTGGCCGAGCACGAGTCTCTCTGGACCACGAAACTAGCGAAGGGCATCGCTCTCAGCTGCGCTGTGGTCGGCGGGACGCAGCGCCCCTGTGCTGTTGTCGGGACGTCGATGGGCGACGTCGTGCTGCTCGATGCCGCGCACGGACACGTCTTCCAAACCTTCTCGCAGCACAAGGGACCGGTGTCGACGCTGGCGGTGCAGGGCGACGCTGTTGTATACGCGTCCGGCTGGCACGAGAGCCTTCGGAGCTACCGCTGCAACGAACAGGGCGACTGGTATCCGGCGGAGGTGAAGCGCCGCACACACTATCACGAGGCGAGCCAGCTGGCGCTGTTGCCGCATCGCCGACTGATCTTGTCTGCGTCGCGCGACGGCACGATCATGTACGCGCCGACGGCGCAGCTGTTCACGTTGCCGGCGATGTACGTGGTGGTCACGACGCAGCAGTTTGCCTACGCGGTCGATCGCGAGCTCCTCTTGCAATCCCGCTTCGACACCATCGAGGTCTTCCACATGGACAGCGCCGCCCGTCACTGGGTGCCCTTCTTCGGCCACCGTCTCGATGGCCGCTTCCACCTTTCCGGCCTGTGGTGCGATCGCCAGCTCAACTACATCGTCTTCAGCACAGAGGAGCGCATTGGGTTGCTGAAGGTGGTGTGGCGTGCACATGCGGCAATGTCTGTGTCAAGGCTCGAGGCAGTGCTGGAGCTGCCGGCGCGCAGCGGTGTGGTCGACGTCTGCTGGTCGGGTACCGCTGCTGCCGCGGGATCGGCAGAGGAGGCTAGCGCGGGTGCAAGTGAAGAGACGACCGCAGACGCATCGGCCTTGTTGCCCGCGTCGCAGCGACTCTACATCCTCTACGACGACAGCGTCACGTGCGTTACTCTCGCTGACGGGTATCCGGTCGTGCACACTCCCGTGCAGGTTCGCGGGAAGCGGCTCCCCGACGACTCGCTGCGTCCCTACCGGGTACTGTGCCGTCCAACAGCTGCAGCTTCGCTTACCAGGAGTTGCAGTAGTGGCCCGGCACCTGACGCAACAGAGGACGAGGAGCTTGTCATCTACGGTCACCGAGGCAGCTGCCGCATGCGTCTCATGGCCGATGGCACCCCCGAAGCGGACTCCCTGGTCGCCGATTTGGATGACGTGTACGAGCTGGCGCAGGAGTTGCCGCTGCTGCAGGATGCGTTGAGCAAGAGGGTCAATGATGACAGTCACGATGGTGTAGAGCGGACACTGAAGAGGGCAAGGGTGGAGGCGTCGGCCTCGTCAGCGCCGGCGAAGGCAATATCCTGCGAGGCCCTGATTGGCTTGTCCACGCTGCGGCAGCGGTACTTCGTAGGCTCAACGCTGCACTCATCCTCGGCAGCCATCACACCACTGTCGGCGACGCTGCCACATGATGTGCGCTGGATTGCCCGCATCGCAGCGTTTTCGTCGAGCAACGGTACTAAGACCACCGCCCAAGCCGTCGCCGCCTCATACAGGTACCTTGGCTACTTCAGCCGTGGTCTCCTTGTCGCTACGGGGGATAGCTGGCACATGGTGCGCCGCATGTGCGTGGAGGCTGCCTTCCTCATAAAGGGTGGCACGGAGGTGTTGGTGTTGGAGCGCAACCTCGAGAAGACCCTGGAGGCCCTTCCCCTCTGCTGGAAGGTACGCCGATTCGGCAACTGAGGGCGCGCACCACCAGTGTACACACTTGAACAAGGCAGATGTGCGAGTGTGGGCGTGCTTGCATCCGTGCTTCTGTCGGGGCTCGAGAGCTGCCGGTAGAGGAGCTGAGCGGCGACCACACTTGTGTGAGCATTTTAATGTCTTCGCGGCGTAAGCGAAGCCGCTGACGCCGGTGCAGGGAGGCGGTGGGGAGTGTGTGTGTGCGTGTGCGGCGGCCGCTCTCTGGGTGTGTTCCATGCTACAGCGCATGATCTGATGGCGTGCATCCCAGTGGGGGAGGGAGGTGGTGGTGGGGGGCGCCTGTGCCTTGGCGTGTGCAGGACTCCCCCCCCCCACATCTCCCGCGTCATCCGGGGCTTTCCACGTTAACTTTGTTTCTTCTTTCTTTTCGCGCTAACGCCTTGCAACGACTAAAAAAAAAAACGGCAGAGAGTGCGTGTGATCGAAGGACGTCGATGGTGGCGATGCCGCCGATGACGCCTGCGTGAGCGCATTTCTTTTCGCTCTCCCTCACCCTATAAACGAAGCCGACGAAAAAATCGGGCCGCGCTGCCCTTGGTGCCATGCGCGCGCCGTGCATGCGGGCCAATGCACACACACCCGCACAGGGGTATGTACACACAGACACACATATGCATATGCGTGTAGATGACTGGCGCAGTTGAAGGGCTGTAGCGGTGGTGGTATGGGCCCCTTACAATAGGGGCACATACACCGTGGCGGCGGGAAGAAGGGGGGGCAGAGGTAGTGAGAAAGAACATGAGAGCTGTGCAGGTGGGAGGGGAGAGTGTGGCGAGGCTTGGCAGCTGATCCACCTTTCCCCTCGTTTTGCTCTTCTTTCCTCTGTGCGTGTGCGCAACCTGTTCCGTCCCCATCTCGCTCGAAAGGAGGCATCCTGGTGTGCAGTGCCTTCCGTGCAGCCCCCTCTCAACCCACACACCCCCTGCTCACCTTCGAGGGAGTTTGCATACACGCACGCACACACTCGAAGCGGTAAATATGGCCAGAGTGAGGGGGGGGCGGACACAACGGTTTGCTCAGCCCTCTGCAGTCCTTCCCCCCCTTCCTCTCCTCAGCACGCCTCTGCTTTCTACGCCGCCGTACGCTCTGGTTGCTTCCCATCTTGTTTTCTCTTTTATGCTGCTATTACAACCTCGGCCGCTACCCTCTGCTCCCGTTCCGATCTTCTCTCCTTCCATGCACAACGATGTCCACCTCACACCTGTATGCGCGCACGCGTGATGGCTAGAGACCGCATCGACGATGGCGTCCGCGAGGTCCTACCCGCCTTCGTACCCAGCTGGTGTCTTCGTGGTCCGCTCGAAGCAAGAGCTGGCGCCTCTTGTGGCGCGGCTGCGCGCGGCCCGACGACTGAAGCCAGGGCGTAACGTCACTGTGTTCGACGGCGAGCACTTTGCCGAGGTGGCGGATGCGCTGGAGATCAGGCTATCGGCGAGCGCGCCTGAAGGGCATGGGGGCGGCGCCACTGAGGACGCGGCCTGCGGCCTGAGGGAGACGCTGGTGCACCTTCGTGAGACGACCGAGGCCGAGGCAGTACAGCTTGTGATGGCCACGCAGACGGGGAGGAGGACAGGGCTTTCAGGAAACGATGGCATCAGCGCACTTCCGCCCACAAGTCTCTTCACGTCTGAGGCGCATTTGACTAGTGCGCGCGCATCTGCCCCAGCAGTGATGTGTGAACGGTGTGCGCTCATCACAGCGCGCGACTCCGTCGAAGGTGAAGAATTTCTTTCGCTGCTGCGCGTCCCCTGTGCGGAGCGAGCAGGCACAAGGTGGCCACTGTACATGGCGGCGCACGTAGTCGGCGAGTTTGCGGAGACGGAGCTTCGCGCGCTTCTCTCTTCTGATGGATCGAGTGGCGGCCCCAGCACCGAAAGTGACGGTGCTGACGGACACGAGTCGATGAAATCATCTACACCGGTGGCTTACATCCGGGGCGTCCGGCGGTTCCACCGTGTGTGCTGCCCGGTGCTAGCGGAGATGCCATCTGCGCTCGCAGCGATGCGGCGCGCAGCATTGCTGCAGCGTCACCACCGCCTCGCCCAACGTGATGAGGCGGCGGCAGACAGCCCGTGTGCGTCGCCATCATCGGAAGCGGGTGCGCCATCACTATCGGCTGCCACCCTCCAGCGCAGTAGCGCTCCGCCGGGGGGCCTCTCTCGAGATGCCAACACCGTCTGCAGTCCGTTTTTCACGTTCTCCGAGTTGTTTGGAGGCATTGGCATGTTCCGCAGTGGCCTGGAGCGCGTTGGTGGCCGTGCCGCTTTCGCCGTGGAGTTCGCGCCTCCTGCGCAGATCGTCTACGCACTCAACCACCGCTGCCTGCACGACTGTCCAGCCGCCCTACAGCTGCCAAACGCGAAGCAAGAAGATCCCGGAGAAGACACCAGAGGCTTACTCACTCAGCGCGGCGGCGGCCGCCTCCGCAGCGGGACCGCCTTGTCCGCTGCCGCCTCCGCAGCAGCCGAGGACCACGCAGCGATGGAGGGAGGCTTTCCTGACGCCACAGCGCGCTCTGTGCCGTTCCTCGTCGGCGACATCACCGAGATACCCAGCGCCTTCTTTCCCACGCACGACGTGCTCACAGGCGGCTTCCCGTGTCAGAGCTTCGCCAAGGCTGGCGACGCTGCAGGGCTGCACGCGGACAAGGGGTGGCTGTTCTACGAGGTGGTGCGGGTACTGGCTGCTACTCGACCGACAGCATTCTTGCTGGAGAATGTGGAGCATCTTGTCGAGGTGGAGGCTGGCGCGCAGCTCGCTGTGATCCTTGCCCGGCTCCGCCGCCCGGCGTCGGCGTTGTCCACGCCAACCGCCGAGGATGTCGCGTTGGAGTACGAGGTGCAGCATGTGGTCGTGGATGGCGGCGCCCTAACACCGCAGACGCGAAAGCGAGTGTACTTCTTCGGCTTCCGGGTCGCCTCACCTCTGGTGCCGGCACGTGCGGTGCCCCTTGATCGCGCCCTCTGTCAGTCCGCCCTGCCTCGCGCTGACGATGGGGAGGCAAGTGCGGCTGCAGCCCGAGTTGTTGCTGATGCCCTTCAACGAATCAAGGCCGCTTCTCTGGACTCGCCATACCGCATCGTCCAGGAGCTGCTTGTGGCCCCCTCAACTGTGGACTTGTCGTACTCAACACCACAAGGCCGCTCAATACAGGATGAGCCAACTAGCACATCACACGGAGAGAAGAGCGCGGCCCACAGCTCCGCACACGGTGACGTTCAGCTGACTTCCGCTCAATGGGAGGCGGTTCGACGCAGTCGCACGTACCGGCAGAACCCACTGTGGCGTCTGTGCGACGTGCAAGGGCGGGCCCGCACCCTGCTGGGTAGCTACCGCACGAGCTATCAACTCTACTCCGAGTTTGTGCCTTTTTCATCAGAGCGGACGCAGCATGAGGTCGTGGCGATGCTACTGGAGAAGACGCCGCTGAAGCCAGGGGACGACGCCGATGATGTGCGCGCTGGCGGCTCAGAGAACCCGGCGATTCCGGCGCCGCCGCCTCCACCGCTGCGGTTCTTCGCGCTGCGCGAGTGCGCGCGCTTGCAAGGAATCGAGGACACTTTCCTTCTTCCGCACGACACGACGCAGCTTTCGTCAAGCGCTGATGGCGCAACTCCACCGGGTGCTGCTGTGATTCCTGCTGCAGTGCTCCGCCAGGTGCCATCCGGTGCCGTTTACAAGCTGATTGGCAACGCCGTCAACCCGCGGGTAGTGGCATGCTTGGGCGGCGCCATCGCGTCCTACCTGCAAGAGCGACGTCGCTGAACACGAGCGGGAGGTACTCCTTTCTCCCTTTCCCCATGCCATCTACTGCATCGATCGATAAGAAGCACCACGGTGATGCTGACGCTCGTGCGTGTGTGTGTGTGTGTGTGCGCAGCGCGGGAACAGCACCCGCGCTTGGCGGCTTCGCCGTCTCAGCTCCAGACGCTTTATTGTGTTCTCCCTCCTTTTCGCACCCGCGCAGATACACGCGCCGGCCGGCGGGATCAAGAGGGGAGGGTGGCGAACGAGGGCGAATCACAGAACGACCGCAGAGGTTGGTCGAGTGCGCAGTGCGAACTGATAAAGACGCAGCACCTACCCTCGTGTGCGTGCCTGGTGCTCGTGTGCGCCGAATCAGGCCCTTCTTACGGAGCGCTACGCACACGCGCACACGCGAGCGCGATGGAATACTGCCCGCGCTCACACCATTTCTGCTTCCCTCTCCCTCTCTTCAATCTCTGCCTTCCTCACTATCCAAAACCTCCTCGCCCCTTCACGCTTGGCGCTTTTCGCGCGTATGTCACATCTTCGGACATGGCTGCTGTCGTGTTTCGACACCTTGTGTGGACGGCACACTCCACGATTCATCCGCACACCGACGCACGCCCTTACCCTTGCCCTTGCCCTTCTTCGGTTCTACCGTCAAAAAAGTGAAGCCTACTCGTGTCCCCCTCCCCATCGCTGCAATCATGCCGCCGAAGGCTGGCCAGACGAAGAAGGCCAAGATGGAGGCCGCCAACAAGGGCGCGAAGAAGACCACGAAGAAGTGGAGCAAGGGCCAGTCCCGCGAGGCTCTGCAGAACGCCGTGATGTTCGACAAGGAGACGTACGACAAGCTCCGCAGCGAGGTGCCCAAGTACAAACTCATCACCCCGTCGATCATCTCCGACCGACTCAAGATTGCCGTCTCCATCGCCGCCGCGGGCCTCAAGCAGCTGTGCCGCGAAAAGCTCATCCGCCTGGTGTCGTGCTCCAGCAAGACCCGCGTGTACACGCGCATCGTGCAGGCCGCCCCGGCTGAGGCGGCTGCCGCTGCTCCGGCTGCCGAGTAAAGAGGGCGTGCCTGGGGAGAGGGAGACATTGGCGGCCCAGGTGGTGCGTGTGCGCGGATCTGCGTGCAGAGGTGCGCAGGGCGCGCGCTCTCGTCTTTTGGTCTCTTTCTGTTTTCGCTTTATTTCTGTTTTTTTCTCCTTTTCAACAGCAAGAACAGCCACCACGCGCACCAAGCGAAGGTAACGTGAGACTCGGCTTGTGGGATTGCTTCGGTGCGCGGGGGGGGGAACGGCGAGGAGGTGGGGTGGTGGGTGGGGACCTCCCCTCATCTGCCTCCTGCGCAGCACCCCATCACTCACGCGCACACAGATGAGCAAGTCCGCCGGCGCACTGCAGGCCACCCAACTGTGCTTCGTGTTGCTCGTGCATCGATCTCCCTCTGTGCAAGCGAATAGGCTCTCCTCAGATCAGATGTGATTTTCGTTCCCCTCCACATCACTTCCTCGAGCAGCTGACCTTTACCATGTCTTCGCAGGCGATGACGGCGCCCACTAGGCCTCGCCCCCTCCACCGCTGTTGCCAACATTGCAACTGCTTCTCTGTACTTCTCTGTGTTTCTCGCACTCTCTTCCCCCTCCCCCACCGTTTCCATCTCCGCGCGTGTGCGCGTCGCTGTACACTCTTCGCTGGATGCCGGATCCCACGCAAACACACACGCACACACACATACATCAGACGTGCCTCACAAACCCGTTCGTGCTCGAACATCGACAGCGCACCCAGACGTGTGGTCTTGCTCTTCTTCCTTCCGCTCGTTCTCAGCTCTTCTTCCTCCTTACCCAGTACGACGAGCTCTGACCTCTTGTCGTGTGCCCGCCTGTGTGCCATACACCTGGCACCCACTCCTAAACACGCACTTATCACACCTCCATCGCAACACCATGCTGTCCCGTGTGCAGTCTGCGATGATTCGCCGCGCCGCTGGGGTGCGCGCTGCGTCGTCGGCGGCGGCTGCC
>NC_018252.1:458394-460195 GCF_000227135.1 Leishmania donovani | reverse complement strand
ACCATGCTGTCCCGTGTGCAGTCTGCGATGATTCGCCGCGCCGCTGGGGTGCGCGCTGCGTCGTCGGCGGCGGCTGCCGCTGCCGCGAAGCCTGCGGAGCACAAGGGCCGCGTCGGCTACGTGTCGCAGGTCATTGGCGCGGTGGTGGACGTGCACTTCTCGGAGGGCGTGCCGCCCGTACTGACGGCGCTGGATGTGACGGAGGACCTTGGCCGCGATGAGCCGCTGACGCTGGAGATCGTGCAGCACTTGGATGCGAACACCGGCCGCTGCATTGCGATGCAGACGACGGACCTGCTGAAGCTGAAGTCGAAGGTTGTGTCGACCGGCGGCAACATCTCTGTGCCGGTGGGCCGTGAGACGCTGGGCCGCATCTTCAACGTTCTGGGCGACGCGATCGACCAGCGCGGCCCCGTGGGCGAGAAGATGCGCATGGCGATCCACGCCGAGGCCCCGAAGCTGGCGGACCAGGCCGCGGAGGACACGATCCTGACGACCGGCATCAAGGTGATCGACCTCATTCTGCCCTACTGCAAGGGCGGCAAGATCGGCCTGTTCGGCGGTGCCGGTGTGGGCAAGACTGTGATCATCATGGAGCTGATCAACAACGTCGCGAAGGGCCACGGTGGCTTCTCCGTGTTTGCCGGCGTTGGCGAGCGCACGCGCGAGGGCACGGACCTATACCTGGAGATGATGCAGTCGAAGGTGATTGACCTGAAGGGCGAGTCGAAGTGCGTGCTTGTGTACGGGCAGATGAACGAGCCCCCGGGTGCGCGCGCGCGCGTTGCGCAGTCTGCGCTGACGATGGCGGAGTACTTCCGCGACGTGGAGGGCCAGAACGTGCTGCTGTTCATCGACAACATCTTCCGCTTCACGCAGGCGAACTCCGAGGTGTCTGCGCTGCTGGGCCGCATTCCGGCCGCCGTGGGCTACCAGCCGACGCTTGCCGAGGATCTTGGTATGCTGCAGGAGCGCATCACATCGACGACGAAGGGGTCGATCACGTCCGTGCAGGCCGTGTACGTGCCGGCGGATGATATCACGGATCCCGCGCCCGCGACGACGTTCTCGCACCTGGACGCGACGACTGTGCTGGACCGCGCGGTGGCGGAGTCGGGCATCTACCCTGCCGTGAACCCGCTGGAGTGCGCGTCGCGTATCATGGACCCCGATGTGATCGATGTGGACCACTACAACGTTGCGCAGGATATCGTGCAGATGCTGACCAAGTACAAGGAGCTGCAGGATATCATTGCGGTGCTTGGCATCGACGAGCTGAGCGAGGAGGACAAGGTTGTGGTGGACCGCGCGCGCAAGGTGACCCGGTTCCTGTCGCAGCCGTTCCAGGTTGCGGAGGTGTTCACGGGCATGACGGGCCACTACGTGCAGCTGGCCGACACGGTGGAGTCGTTCTCTGGCCTGCTGATGGGGTCGTACGACCAGATCCCGGAGATGGCGTTCTACATGGTTGGCGGCATCAAGTCTGTTCTGGAGAAGGCGAAGGCCATGGCGGAGGAGGCTGCAGCGATGGAGAAGCAGCGTCGCGCGCGCCAGGCCGCGAACGCCTCGGACTCGCAGTAGGCCGCCAGCGACGCGACACGTGAGTCCGCGGGTGCGTGCTTGACGGCGTTCGCGTGACAGCCACGGAATGTCCCACGTGGCGAGCGCGGCGTATCTCGTGCTCTTACATGTTCTCTCTTCACCGCGCGCCGCCGTGTTAGCGTATCTGTTTTGAAAAGGGATGAAAGGCGCTGCAGCGTACCGCGAACGTACGTGTGTGAGGGAAATGAGGGTGGCGGTG
>NC_018252.1:412829-458295 GCF_000227135.1 Leishmania donovani | reverse complement strand
ACGTGCAGCTGGCCGACACGGTGGAGTCGTTCTCTGGCCTGCTGATGGGGTCGTACGACCAGATCCCGGAGATGGCGTTCTACATGGTTGGCGGCATCAAGTCTGTTCTGGAGAAGGCGAAGGCCATGGCGGAGGAGGCTGCAGCGATGGAGAAGCAGCGTCGCGCGCGCCAGGCCGCGAACGCCTCGGACTCGCAGTAGGCCGCCAGCGACGCGACACGTGAGTCCGCGGGTGCGTGCTTGACGGCGTTCGCGTGACAGCCACGGAATGTCCCACGTGGCGAGCGCGGCGTATCTCGTGCTCTTACATGTTTTCTTTCACAGGCAGCAGCTAGCGGGAGGATTGAAGGGGAAGGGTGCAGCGTTGCCCTAGGTTCGCTTCCACACCCGTTTTTCTTTCTTTCGCCGCCGCGTGTCTGGCTGCGAGTCTTTCTTGGGGTGGAACTGTCACCGAAGGCGTCGGACGTTTCTCTTAGTCTGATCATGCTCGTCCTCCTGCGCTCTGGGTTGCGAGTGCGCTGGGGATGATGAGGAGGCCGGTAGGGGTGCCGTTGTTGGTTTGTTCTCGTTTTGTAGCGGACCTGTACGTGAGCTAGTGTGGCGATGGCACGGAAGCGGGGGCGCGGGCGAGGGGGCGCAGCGTACGTGTGCGTGTGTCGGTGTCCAGAACACACTTGCGCGCCCATCTTCATCCGCCCCGTCCCTCTCTCTGTTTCCATTTCGGATGCGGCCCTCGTGTTCTTTCCGTTTTTTTTTCTCTCTGTCGCTCGTATATATATAGAGAGAGAGAGTAGTTGTAGCCATAGTAAGGCGAGTGCACGCCATGGTAAAGAGATGCACACTCTCTATTCTCTTCTCCCGCCCTTCCTTCCCCTTTCCTCTCCTCATCTCAATCTGACGGCACACACGCACACACACGGAGACGTATCGGCGTTTGTGCCGTGACCCGCGAGCAGGTCATGCGTGGCTGCGCACGGCATGCGCGTGCATCTCTGTGAGGAAGTGCCCGAGTGAGTGGGTGGGGTGGGCTGTTGGCCTTGTTTTGGGTGTCCTTGCGTGTGTGTATGCGTGCAAGAGTAGCTTAAGCAGCGAATATCCCCTGAAAAAGGAGAGAAGGACATGTGCGACGCTGAACTAACAAAAACAACAAAAGCACAGAACAGACAGAAACGTGCGGCATGTGCGTGCGTATGCGTCTGCGCAGCTTGAACGGGGCGTGAAATGCCGTCTCTCTCCTTCTTCCTGTTCTCTGCGAACGCTTCCCTTGCCCGCCTCGCCTCATCACCTGTGCTATAGTGGTTTCGTGGCGTAGAAATGGAAGATTGAGACGATTCGGGGCGAGGAACATGGCAGTGGTGTTCAAGAAGCGACCAAGGGAGGGGGAGAGCTCGAATGCAAGGCAGCCGCATGGCTTCCGTGCCGAGGTGCCCCCCTCCGCATCCGACTTCATGCAGCCATCCATACTCACCTCTTGCACTCTTCTTGATGGTGAGACATGCCCCCTCTCCCGTTTCGCTTTCCACTGCTCTTCCCTTTCTTCTCCTCCGTCTTCAACCCCGTTCTGCGCCGTCCGCCGCCCACCGCTGCTGCTGCTCATAATGAACTTCATCTCTGTCTGCGTGTGCGCGTATGTGAGCGGTGCCTGCCGTGCACCTTACTCCTGCAACTGACGAATCTCAGTTGCTACGTTACACTTCTAGTTTCGTTTGCTGCCTTTGCCTCTCCATCCCACTCTGCGTCATCCACTCGGCTCATCTGCCTTGGCGGCCTCGTTTAGCTGCCGTGCTTCTGTGGCCTCGCGTGCTGCTGCTGCTGCATCGCTCGGCGCGCGTGTGCGTGTGCCTTCTTGTGACGTGCTTGCTTAAAAGAGGATAGGTTCGGAGGGAGGGGAGGACGCACGTGCGTGTTTGTCTTTTTGCCTTGTCTCTCTCTGTTTTCTCTTGCCCTTGCTTGCGGCGTCTCGTGCTCGTGCACACACGCACACGCATACACAGACTGATTTACAGGGCGCCTTCGCTGGCGTCGACAGCATCTCCGTCTTTCTCTCATTGCCTCATCTCTCTTCTCCACACTTCGCCTTTGTGCCCGTGAGTGCACGCGTCGGGTCTTCTGTACTTATAGCCTCAGTCAGAGCGCTGCTGCGGCTTCGCCCGCTTCCCGCGCCATTCTGCCCCTCCCCCACACCCCAACAGCCGTCTTCGTACCCATCGTCATGCTCAACTGGTGGCTCATCGTGCTGATCGTCGTGGTGGCGCTCGTCTGCGTCGGCCTCACCATCTACACGTTCATCTACTTTCAGTCGGAGGAGGACTCGAAGTGGGACTATGTGCCGAAGGCCGTCGCCGGTCTCGGGCTCATTCTGGCCATGGGCAGCATCCTGCTCGTCCCGTACGATGTCGCGAACTCGCCAGACCCCACCGTCGCGCACAAGTACGTCCAAACTCTCAATACGCAGCTGATGTGGGAAATTGTGCTGTGGATGATGGCTGTCATGGCGGTCGTGGTGTGCCCCTTCTTCATGTTCTTCTATGAGGCATATGACCCGGATAAGCCGAGCTTCGGCACACAGGTCTCACACGGCGTCATCTCTACCGTTATCATCGCCTTCCTGTTCGCCCTTATCGTGGGCCTCTGCTACCACTTTCAGGGCGTCGCAGATATCGCATTCCAGGCCTACAAGGGCAACCCGCAAATGGCCTTGCCGGAGAGCTCTACCATCAGCTACGTGGGCAACTCGATCAAGTCAACCATCACCGTCTCCGTGAGCATCTACACCTACTGCATTGGCATGCTCTGTTTCTTTGGGTGGATCTTCTTCTTCTTCTACGGCGGCGCCGGTATTGTTGCCTACCCCATGAGCCTCATCCAGAACTTCAAGTCGCGCCCCAAGGCCATTGGCGCGAGCAGGTTTGCGGAGGAGATGGCCATCATTCTGGCCAAGGCGGACGCCATGCTGGAACTGTGCATGGGGCTGCAGCAAGAAAGCCGCGGCAGCATCTCGCGCTCCACGAAGAACAAGATCAATATCCTGCGCAACGAGGTGTACTTCCTGGAGGCGCAACAGGCGCAGCTCATTTGGGCATACACGAAAGCCGGTGGCTCGCCTTTCATTGTGTATGGCAAGCTGGCGCTGGGGGTCGTCTGCATCGTCACGGCGATCATGTGGTGCCTGCAGATTTTCGTCTACAACACCTTCGACGCGGACCCGTTTCTCAACACGCTACTGCTGCGCCTCAACAACGCCTTCGCGTTGTGCGGCGTCTGCGCCTACGGCGTCCTTGCCTTCTACCTCACGTGGTCGACGTTCCAGGGGCAGATCGCGCTGGGGCTTCGCCTCGTCTTCTTCCAGATACACCCGATGAAGAAGCACGACACCCTCGTGAACGCCTTCCTGTTCAATGTGAGCCTTCTTCTGATCACCTCCTACGCCGTAATCTACTTCGTTGTCCACTCCTTCCAGGACTATGCCACTATGACCGCCATCAACGGTCTGATGAACGTCTTCGTGACGCGTCTGCGCGGCATCGGCGTGTTTATTAGGTGGGCGCAGTTCTGCTTTTTGGGCATGTCGCTGCTGACGTTGATATGGATGGCGGTGTGCCCCAAGAGGAAGAGCCGCGATCCGACCAAGTTACGGCTGGATGATTTGAGCTAACACACGACGTACACACCGAGCACCCCTCCTCCCCCTCTTCTTCCGCTGCTGCGGCTGCTTCATCCGCCTTCTCCTCCTTTCTGTGTGTCACGAGTGTTTTGCCGTTGCGGGCCATGCTGCAGAGCGGGAAAGGGAATGACAGGGCGCCATGAGTTGGTGCGTGGGTGAGTGCGTGGCGCTGGCCTTCGGCTTGCGGGTGCTTCTCTTGATTTTTTTCATTGCTTGCTCGTATCCGCACAGCAACCATCAGCGCCCTTCTTTGTCTATTCCCCTTCTTCCCTCTCTCGCTGTTCTTCGCTTCTGGTGTACTTGCTGTTGCACCCTCCCGCTCCGCGCGCGTCGTCGTCGGTGGGCGTAGGCGCGTTTCACATGCACAACTTGCAGAGAATTGCCACACGGTGCCGCACAGCTACTTTGGACGCCACGCACACGTGCATGCGCGGCTGTGTATGTATGTGCGTGTATATGGCGGAAGAGGTCACCACCTCTTACCGGTTGCTGGTGTGCAGGGGAGGGAGATTCAGGAGACAGATGCCACCTCCATCGGCGTCTGCATTCCTGTGCCGCGGATCATACACTGTCCGCCGAGGCGTCATCTACGCACCCCCTCCGCGAGTCAATCCCGCCCCTGCCTGTTGATGTCCTCCAAGGCTGCGCAAGGCCCTCTGCACACGATATGCCGTTACCATGACCCCGACGTTCTCCGCCACTTTACCACCCTTTTTCGTGACACCACTGACGACCTCCTTGTTTGCCTTCTCTCGCGCCTCCACCTCCTGCATTTGTGTGCGCTGCTGACCGGGTCACCCCCGCCCGCCCCCGCCCTTCGCGTGCAGCTCGTGTGCGCAGGAGGAGGCCCACGCGTGTCGAACAACAAACCAACGCAGCGCGCACACGTACATTGGCGCACAAAAGGCGCCTCTGGAGTCTGCTGCGGATGCACCTTTGTTTTTGTTTTGCGCTACCTCTCTCGCTGTTCTGACGGGGCCGTGGGTGTAGATTAGCTTAGCTGAGCTGGCCCCTCCCGCCGCCACCACCCCACCATCAACACCACGGGACACAGCGATCCATGCACTTTCCGTCTTTCGGATCTCCACCGCCGTCCTTGCCGTTCGCTTTCGCTCTTTTCTATTCGTTTCGCGGTCCGTTCTGACTGCTTCCTCGACGATCCACTCCGCTCCCTCTATCGTGATGCGTCGTCGGCCAGCGCAGCTGACCGCGACAAAACTGGCAGACGAGGAGGTGCCTGAGCTGACCTTGGTGCCAGACGGCGTCTCTCGATGGACTGGCGCGGACCTCGACGCTCTGCGCAATGCTGCTCGCCGCGGCGGTGCGGAAGCGGCGCAGCAGGACCTGGAGCGCAAGCTGTGCCGCACTATCGATATCCTCGGCGCCCGTAGCCAGCAGGCGCAGGAGATCAACACTGTGCTCACCTCTGTGGCGCGACTCCGGGAGAACAGCACCTTCCGGCTCTACTTGCTTACCCAGAACCACCGCGGTGTCGGCATTCTGAAGGTGGGCGTGAAGAAGCTGTTCGTGACGCACCCCGTTACCTGTGGCCTGGTGGAGGTGGACCCCCTCTGCGTGCTGGACTTCTATGTGGACGAGAGTTGCCAGCGGCAAGGATACGGGAAGACGCTTTACTCGCACATGCTCAAGGCGGAGCACGTGTCCAGGCCCGAGGTGCTGGCCATTGACCGCCCCAGCAACAAGCTGCTCGGCTTCCTCAGGAAGCACTACGGACTCGCCGCGTACACGCCGCAGGTAAACAACTTCGTCGTTTTTCACAGCTTTTTCGACCACACCACCGTGTCTGAGCGCGGCAAGCTACTGCGGGCGCCGTCTCCTGCGCGCGCATTACCGTTTTCGTCCTCAACGAATGCTACCGCTGCCATCGGCGGCGCAAAAGCAAAAAACTGGGCGCCCGGGTAGACACTGGTATGGCAGCGCCCTCACCAGCTGCCGGCGCTGCTGCTGCTGCTGCCTTCAGCACTCCTGGTCTACCCGGGCTTCCACTGCTGGCGTCGCCACCACTGCATGGACTCGGTCTTGCGTCACCGGCTCTGCTGCCGCGAGAAGGCCGTGCGCTGCGTAACGTTTATCCGACATGTCCTGCGCGCTTGCCCTCGCTCATGCCTCTGGGGGTGTCGGCGCCGACATCGGCAAAGGGCGGCCCACCTACGCCGTTGTCACTGCTGCCACCGTCGCCATCTTGCTACGAGGTCGCCCCTCAAGACAGGATCACGCACATCAGAATGTCGCCGACGCCCAGTGTCAGTCACGATGCCTCTATCAGAGGACCTGCCTATGCCCGCGCTGCGCCGTCGCCTCCGTCACCGCTGCGTCGTGCCGTGCCACCGGGCTGCCGCGGAGCAAGGTGGAACGGGCTAGCGTTGGCACCCTCTGACGGCGTAGGCTGTCGCGACGACCGCAGCAGCGATTCCAACGAGCGCGAAGCGGTGTGGACACCGGCTACTCACACGCCGGCAACGTACCGCCGAGGTGCTCCGTACAACATCATCAGCAACCTACCCTGATGCCGACCGGAGACTGTGGGCACATGCCTCCAGAGGGTGGGTGGTAGTGGGGAGGAACATGCGCGGTATGTGCGTGTGCGTGTGCGCTGGATGGAGGATCGCCGAGCATGAGATCTCCTATACGTGACTGATGTGTGCGTATGTGTGTGTGTGTGCGTTGTGTGTGTTGTATGTATGCCTTCTACCCTCGCCCTTTTCTCTTCCTCACCGTTTTCGGATCTCGGGCACATACGCGAAGGCGGACCCACGCCAGACATCAGGGGCTCCTCTTGTCCTCCTCCTACGAAGGCGCATGCGCGAAGCAGGGACCACTTCCGTTGTGCGCGCGCCTACGTCCCCCTCCCCTCTCAGGGCGATGATGCGTGCCCTCGTCCCTCCTGCGCCTCTTCCTCTGCTGCGCTCACCTACCTGTTGCTCTTTGTCTTTCCCCTCTCTGTCTCGCGAACTCACGGCGATCCACACACGCATGAGTGTGGCAGACGTGACCTGGCCCGTGGATGCTCGTTTTCGTTTCGAGGTGGAAGACAAGCTGAAACAGCAACAAAAACGCATCCGCACACGCCCACTACTGCCTCCACCTCCTCTCCCGGACACGACACTGGGCTGCGCTTCACCAGCAGCCATCTGACCGCCACAGCCTCTCTCCCTGCTCCTGCCCCCCTCCCCCCATGTTTTCCTTTCCGGCGCCCTGCGTGTGAGATGCTCACCTCCTTCGCAGAGGCAGTCGGATAGACGACATCTTCGTCGGCACTCCTCGTTGCCATCCAAACACGCTCGCAGAAGCTAACTGCACGACAGGAAAAGCTCCGCTCCTCTTCACTACACAACTTATTCATGCCTATGACGGAAAAGGCCGTGTCTTCGACAGAGAGTGCTACCGACGAACTCGCACGCTCTCGCTTGATTCTCTCCTTGCCACTTCGACGTCCTACGCCAGCGAGCGCGTGTACGCCGGTGCCTGCGGAAAAGAATCGGATACTCGCAAGTCCATCAGTGCCGCATTCCATTGATCCCCCACTCCACTCCGAGCCCTGTCTCACGCGATAGGAGCATTCCGTATGCAGATGATGGTCTCGGTGACGCAGGGAGGAGGAGTGGGGCTCATCCGTTGAGTTTGCGATGGGCGGATCCCAGAAAAGCAGCTGTGCAGGGGGGCTTCTCGTGCATGGCCAAGCCTTGCAGCCGCGGAGTTCAACACCTATAGCTCCAGCTAAGGATGGCACCCCCCGTAAACTTCGAAGACTGGGGAACGGGCGGATATCCTACTGTGCACGTGGGGATTCTGATTACGGATGATGCAATCATTCATGCTGCTGAGGAACAGGTTGCAGGTGTCAGAGGAGTATGTCCGTCACCTCGAGGACCCGGCACACAGCATCTGCCTCGAAGCGGCTCTCAGCAAATCGGTGGAGGGCGCCCGCGCCCGCTGCTGGGAAACGAAGCGGATGCTCACGTGGGCCTCACTGAGTACTCAAACCTTGTCCAGATCGTGAGGACCAGTGCGTACACCGCAGACACATACACGATGCAGACCCTCGTTGTCGTCCCCTCGACGATCTACGGTGTCGTATTCAACGGGCGCGACATGAAGTCTCCAGAGAACCGCAACACTGCGTTGGTCTTGAAGAGAGCCTTCGACTCTCTCCTCACTCCGGCACAGCTCTCGCGCGTGCTCACCCTCTGCAGCGCAAACTCTCGGTACGAGCGGGCAATGGGCCCTGTGAGCCCTGATGCGCGGCCGCGAGCAGGAGCATGAGACGGTGAGACGGGACGAAGAGAGCCCACGCCCGCAGAGCAGCGGGAAATCAGGGTGCCACCACAGGCACACGATGGGGGCACGGCCCCGCCGACCGTTTAAGCGCGCCGCACACATGAGGCGCCTTTTGTTTTCTTGTCTGCTGGAGCTGCGGCTCACCTTTATTTGGATGGCGCCTCTGCAACCGCTGCTGTCCTCACGGGCTACCTCCGCACAGTCCTGCCGTCAACGCATAGCTCAATGACTGCATACCTCCTCTGCCACACCTGATCCTCGGCTCGTTACACACAATGCGGCGAAACGTCCGCCGGCGGGCCGAGTTGCGATCCCGTATACCGAGCTCCAAGAGACACAACTGGCGACACGGGGGATGTGCGACATGTAACTGGAAGGGTGGGTGGCTCCGCACTCTCGTCCGTGCATGCACAAGCGCAGGCGGTGCGCGCGCGCCGACACGCCCTTGTATGAAAAAGGCGCGCTCTGTGCCATCCCGGTATGGTCCTCGGTGTAAGCGGCTCGGCCGCACCCCCCCCCCTCCCCAAAGAGGTCGGTCCGACTGGGACGAATGTGCCGACTCGCTTAATGGCCTGCGTGCAACACCCCCCTCGCCCCCTTCCCTCTCACGCTGAGGAAGGAAAGGGCGTATTCATGTACGCACACGAGTGCAGGCTGCTCGTTCAGCTTAGAGAAGTGAAGCACCCACACACAGGGCGCACTAGCAGGAGTGTCTCTGGCACTCTTCCCCGCGTGTCTGAGCCTTCTACTCGTCCTTGCCGTTGCGCACGCAACTCTCTACCTCTCGTTGACCCTCGCCTTTTTCTTCTGCTAGCGGCTGCTCTCTTACGAGTCGGCTGCTGCTGCATCCCTTTCTCTCTCTACTCTGTTCTTAATTCGCGCAACGGCAAGTCGTGCATCGCTATGCCCAAAGGCCCTCGCACGGCCGAGGTGTCGCGGCGCCTCGTCGATGCCTACGTGACAACATTGCGGCAACATCTCCCAACGTACTGTATTCGGCAGCTCGACAAACTGCCAAGGGCTGAGGAGCACCAGCTCACTCGTCTACGCCAGTCCTACCCCGGCACTCCGGCGGAGCTGCTGTACCTTCTCCAGCGTGTGAACGGCACGTGCTGGGAGACGCTGCAAGCCCCACCGGGCTCCGTGAAACCGTCGGCTGCCGCGGCGCAGCCGCACGCACCATCGGCGAGTGCGATGGTGACAGTGACCGCAGGGAAAAGCGGTAGTGCGACGTCCACCACGTCTACCACCACCACCACCACCACGACGGCACGCTCGGCTGAAGCCGGCGCGTCGCCTACGGCGCCGACCTACAAGACGGCCGCGAAGAGCGCTGCCAAGGCGACGGCTGCTGCTGCGATGGCTTCTGAGGCGGCCGCCTTTATAAAGTCGCAGATTGCCAAGAAGGTGAACACAATGGCCGGGCCGCGGCAGCGTCGCCCGCTCCCGCATTTTGTGGCGCTGCCCATCCTCGGCTCCACATACACGAGCTGCCCATACTACCTCAAGTCGGTGGAGCAGATGCTGGTGGCAGAGCAGCAGTTCCCGCCACCTCCTGCTACGCTGCCCGATGAAAGTGAGGGGTGGGCCCCCCCAACGGTAGCCGCCGCAACACAATCGTCGTCGCCACCGCCTCCTTCCACACCAAAGCCGTCTTCGCCGGCGTCCACCGCCACCGCCGGCGGAGGGCTGCACGACGCTGTGTGTGTGACGGCGCAGTGCAGTGGCGAGGGCGGCGCAGCGGGCGACTCGCCACCGTCTGCCGCCAGCGGTGCTACGCCCAACGCGCACTCCATCGCTTCCGTGTACTCGGGGTATAAGATTGTTTACGGCTCTCCTCCAACACTGCCGCCGCCATCGTCGCTCAGCGCCGGCAGCGCGCTGAATGCAGTAGCTTCGTATGGCGCCCCTGCTGGTGATGCGAAGACATCCTTTGCGACGACGCCAGCGCCGACGCCGTTCAGTGGGGAGCCGCGTGTCGTCTACGTTGACCCCCGCATCGACATCCACGCCAGCTTTCACCAGTGGCTCGTGTTTGCCGACAGCGTGCAACCACACGTGCGGGGCTCAACACCGATA
The DNA here is from genome assembly GCF_000227135.1 of Leishmania donovani. Lineage (NCBI taxonomy): Eukaryota > Euglenozoa > Kinetoplastea > Trypanosomatida > Trypanosomatidae > Leishmania > Leishmania donovani. Next base: position 448,254 of record NC_018252.1, on the reverse strand, counting down.
ATCCCGGATGCTGATCCTGCCAAGATGACAGCGGCTGCTGCGACGAGGAATGCGGCGAACAGCTCAAGGTTCTCTCCTGCGCGGGCCCCGCCCCGTGCGCACACGCCGTCGTCACCGCCGAAGCACTTTGCTGCCTCGCGACTCTACATCGACTTCAAGCCTGTCGAGCTTCACGGCGGCATGTATGGGCAGGTGATACAGTTTGTGCACGGGAATCCGGACAGCTTCTCTGTCGTGGCAAGCGACTTCGGTGAGTACTTAAAGTACATTATGACAGAGGAGTACGGCTTCACAGAGGAGCTCGAGGACGACGACGATGACGAGGGTGCTCGTGTGCCGGAGGAAAACCAGGACACGTCGCCTCTGACGGGGACGCCGCTGCCGCCCATCATCACATCCGCCGACGGCCGCCCACTAACGTCACCGACTTCATCGTTGGCCGACGTGCAGAAGAAACGGTAGCAAGAAGAAGAGGGAACGGCGCTTCGCGGAGGAAGGCGGCCGACGCGTAGAGCCGCTGCCGCCTCAAAGTGATGTGCCTGTGCTTGCTTGTGTAGGAATGCCGGATGCTTTGGACGCTGTTCGCTCGTGCGTGACGTGGCTGATACGGAGGAGGACACACACACACACACACACACACACAAACGAGCCTCTCTCCTTTCGTGGTTGAGTGGGGAGGGGTGTATGGCTGCATGTGCGGCTCCGTTCTTTGCTCATACGTCGCTTTCCTCTCTTGCCCCCCCCCCTCCCTTCCCCCCTCCCAACCCTTGTGGATAAGCGTATGCATGTGCGTGTGCATGTGTATGTATAGTGTCTGCGCACGTGCTGCATCTTTGGCTCGACAGCCGTGTGCTGTGTCGGCTTTTGTGCGCTCGATGCTGGCTAGGTGCTTCTCCTTATCTGCAGGTGTGTGTTTCCCTGTGTTGGGGTCGCACGTGAAAAGAGAACACGCACACGCATCGGTAGAAGCTGTATCTGCAGCGTCGTCCCTCTCTCTTCTACCATCGACTCATTCCCCCCACCTCTGCCTCCTCGCTCCGCGCCGCTTGATGCGAAGAGCGACACTGCTAGAGTCGAGCATGGCGGCAACGTACGTCATGTTGCACCACCTTCACAGGGGCCTGAGTGCATGGGCGCATGCGCGTTCGAGAGCGGGAGGGTTGATCAGTGAGGAGGAGGATGCGGGAGAAGGCAAAGGGCCAAGTGGCGGGCCATCGGGCGAAGTGTGCATATGCTTGGTGTTTGGTGAGGCGTGCGCACACCTCGCCGACCCCCTATACTTTTCACTATCTACCGCCGCGATGCGGGAGTCACTCTTCTCTCGCAGCTCTATGTGTGCAGAAAGGACGTTAGTGGCCCGCGCTCGGAGAGAAGATGCGACAGGTGCGCGATTTCTTCGCCAAGGGGGAGTAGACACACGCGACCCTCCCCCTCCTCTCTCCTTCTCTTCCTTCCTGCGGTATGCTTTCTTGTGGGTCATGTCCATGGCGCTGCTGAGTTTACATGTGTATCGGGAAGTTGCATGTGTGCTTGTTGCTTCAGGACTCTCCTCCACTTCTTCTCCGCTACATTCTCTCCATTTTGTTGTTGTTACATCGCCTCCGCATGTGCACGGATCTTGTTGCGCGTGCGCGTCGCGTTTTCTGTTGGGCGACTGCGAGCTCCTGTGGCGTTATCCCTCTTCTCGATTTCTGTTGGGGCGACACTGCCTCGCGTGCCCTCCTCGTCGTAAGCATCGCGATCTTGTCTCGGTAGCGCCCCGTTAAGGGAAAAAGGCGTCCATCATCATCGCCACCGCGACCGCGACCGCCCCGCCTCCTCCTCAGTGGCCTCCGCACCACACACGCCACAAAGCTCTTTCTCCACCTCGGCTTCCATTTACACGTATCTCCTTCCTGCGCCATGCCGCGTCCGTTCGGTGTTTGGGCTCCGGCCACGACGCTTGCCGAGTATCGCGCACGCATCCCGAACCCTTTCGCATACAGCTTCAAGTGGGTCTACGCCATGAAGAAGGAGGTCTTCTACCCACCAGAGGCGCTGGCGCACTTCAAGGACCCCCAGCAGTTTAAGGATGCAGTTGACACCGTCATCGCGATGCGTGTGTCGGACAAGATCTTCGGCGAGGGCCAGAAGCTCCCCCGCCACCCGGTCATTCTCATGGTGATGGTGCTGGCAACGCACGGTTTCATCATTTTCAGCGGGCTAAAGTACTACTACGGAACGTATATGCCGGCAAACAACCCGACGTGGCGCAAGACGGTCAACAAGGAGTGGGAGGAGGCCATCAACAACTCCCCGTGGGACCACATGTCGCACGTGTGGCAATACAGCGACGAATACGCGGCCGCGCTCGGCGATACGGCTGCTCCTGGCCAGCGCAAGTTCTACATCCCCGCTTAAGCTGCATTGCCACACGCCAGTGCTGACGCACACGCGTGCACTCACACGCAGCCAAATACGCGCGTCCTTCGGTGCTTCTACGTGTGACGTACATCCACGCATCTTGAAGCCGGGTCTCTGCTTCCATCACGCTAAGGCCGTCCCCCCCCCCCATCGTTCAGCTTGCAGTCGCTGTTTTCTCTCCGCGATGCAGCCGGCAGGAGCGCTCTCTGGTAAGATGATGTGGGCCCGTTTGTATACGCCACGAGGCAGTGCCGAGCCATCGATGGCCGAGGCTCTTCTCTCTTCCGTCCTCCTGTGCGTGGCCGGAGTCTGTGTACGGGTCATCGGTGAAAGTGCGTGTGCATTTCTGGGAGGGGGATGGGATGGGGGCGAAGAGCGTCAGGCTGAGAGCAGTGCGCTTCTTCCTCGCGTTTGCCTCCGCGCTGATGCCTGCCGTGTGCACGTCCTTGCGCATATTTCTTGTTGCTCTTTTCCTAGTAGGGATCTCTCTATTTCTCATGCGTGATGGTCATTCTTTACGAGGTGGTGTATGACCCGCTGTAGCGACGCATGTACTGACAGGCGCCCATGGACACGGAACACCTTCTCTGACGAATCTTGCCTACTAGTGCCCTTGTGCATGTGCGCATGTTGCTTGAGGAGGCTGCTTATAGTTGTGTCCTTGTCTGTGCGTGCGCTCACCTCGGCACGCCATGCAGTAAGCCGCTGAGTTGTGTCTGTGTGTGCGTGTGTGTCGGCACCAAAGGGGAGGACACGTATTAGTACAATGCCTGAGAGTGTAACTGCGTCCGTCTATCGGTATATGTGCGTGTGTGTGTCGTTGTTGCTGTTGTTGGGTGCTGTTCTCTGTCGGCGTGTGTGTGTGCGTATACATATATGCATGCGCATGTGTGTATGTGTGTGCCTTTAAAAGGAATTTTTTTTCTCGTAGTTCCCCTTTGTTTTATAGGTTTCCTTTCTGCGACGTACTCTTCGCTCCCACCCGCCCACCTTTCTGTCTGTCTCGCGGTCTCATGCTCCACCACACACACACACACACCGAGAAACACCGACAGAGGGAGAGTCATAGCAGGCAAAGGGGGCTTACATGGGATTCGCCTTGATCCAATGCCCCCCCCCCCCATCCTCCACTGTCTATGTCTATGACTATCTCTATGTCTGTTGTGTGTGTGTGTGTGCACGCCGGATCCCTCGTAGTAGCCGTGAAGGGGTAGCGGCGGTGTGTCGCAAGAGAAACGAAACAGCACAAATGAAAACACGCGCACACGAAAAAAAAAACAAAGCCGAGGCCCTACCGCTGCCCCGCCTTCCTCCTTCCTCACCCTCGCCCTCCCTCACCCCCTCCCTCATCCTTACCCCAACGAGGGAGGGGGTGAGGGAGAGGGAGGAGGGCGGCGTGACGTGCGGATAGCCGACACTGCCAGCGCTCTTGTGCCCAGCAAAGGATGTCTGGGCTTCACCGCTGCACAGGCTTTTCGTTTTTTTTTTCATTCAAAGCGGTGTGCAGCGCGAGTCTGCAGCTAGAGAGAATACCTGTGTGTGTGTCTCCTTATCCGTGCTTGCTCGCAGGCGTGCTCGTGCTCATACCCCCCAAGGAGGGGGTCTGGTGGGTATGTCCGGACTGCGCGGTAAGGAGGGGCTGTGCGGAAGCGGTAGGAGAGAGTGATGGCCACGGAACGGTCCTTCTCCTCATGGCCCCCTCCGCATCACCTCGTTCTCCCTCGCTCGCTCACACAACTTATGCACAGATGGACTTTCCTCTTGCGTGCGGTGCGTACGTGTGTGCGTGTGCCGCTCATGCACTCATGCGTCGTTGCGTTTCTCCATGCCTTGTCCTTTTATTGCCTCCTCGTGCTCCGCGCCATCCCTCTTCATCTGTTATATGCCTTGCAACCGATGTGTACACAACTCTTACTCCTCGGCGTGCTCAACCTGGCTCGCTCCTCAACATCGCCCCACACGCCCCCCCCCCCCATCCTCGTATGCACATCACTTGGTCCCCACTCCCTCGTGGTGGCGCATGCACCCGTTCATCTCGCGCCCGTCTCTCACCAGAGGCCCTTTCAAAAACGAACTCAAAAAGGAGCGCAACATCGGCAAGAAAACACACAGACGCACACAGCACGTGCATCTACTCCCGCCCCTCTTTCTCTCTCTCTCTTCCCCCCCCCCCCCTGCCCAGTCGTCACACCCCCACCACCTGCACGCGTCGCATCCAACAATGCTGCGTGCCACCCTCACTCGCCTGGAGATGGCCCCCAAGGTCACGCACATCCAGGACAAGTTGCTGATCAACGGCAAGTTCGTGCCGGCGGTATCTGGTAAGACATTCGAGGTTGTGAACCCCGCGGATGAAAAGGTGATCGCGAACGTCGCGGAGGCCGAAAAGGCAGACGTGGACCTTGCCGTGAAGGCTGCCCGCCACGCCTTTGAGTCCTTCCGCATGACCGACGGCCACTGGCGCCGCAATCTGATGCTGCGCCTGGCGGACATCCTGGAGAAGAACAGCAAAGAGATGGCTGCGCTGGAGAGCCTGGACAATGGCAAGCCGTACGAGGTGGCACTGAACGTGGACGTGGCGCTTTCGGTGGAGTGCTTCCGGTACTGCGCTGGACTCGCGGACAAGGTGAATGGCTCCGTGCCGCCGCGCTCTGGCAACTTCCTCGGCATTGTGAAGCGCCAGCCAATCGGCGTGTGCGGCCAGATCATCCCTTGGAACTTCCCGCTTCTGATGGCTGCGTTCAAGCTCAGCCCTGCACTTGCATTGGGCAACACGGTTGTGCTGAAGCCCGCGGAGCAGACGCCGCTGAGTGCGCTGCGCCTTGGCGAGATGGCGATGGAGGCTGGATACCCGGACGGCGTGCTGAACATCTTGCCGGGCTTCGGCGCGACCGCAGGCGCGGATATTGCGCGCCACATGGACGTGGACAAGGTTGCCTTTACGGGCTCGACAGCTGTTGGCCACCAGGTGATGCGGATGGCGGCGGAGACCAACCTGAAGAAGGTGTCTCTGGAGCTTGGCGGCAAGTCTGCGCTGATCGTGTGCGAGGACGCCGACTTGGAGGAGGCGGCGCAGGTCGCGACGACCGGTGTCTACTTCAACACGGGCCAGGTGTGCACGGCGTCGTCGCGCATTTATGTACACGAGTCTGTGTACGACGAGTTCGTGTCGCGTCTGCGCAAGAACGCGGAGGCGCGCAGGGTGGGACCAGGCAACGACACGGCGAACAACATGGGCCCATTGGTGTCGAAGAAGCAGCACGAGCGGGTGCTCATGTACATCGAGGACGGTGTGAAGGCTGGCGCGACGGTGGTGACTGGCGGCAAGAGGATCGGCGACAAGGGCTATTTCGTGCAGCCGACCATATTTTCGGAAGTGAAGGAGGACATGCGGATCTGCAAGGAGGAGATCTTTGGCCCCGTAACGTGCGTGATGAAGTTCAAGGACATGGACGAGGCCGTGAAGCGCGCGAACAACAGTATCTACGGGCTGGCTGCTGGCATCTGTACGCGCAGCATGGACACTGCGCTCCGCTATTCGACATACCTCAACGCCGGCACGGTGTGGGTGAACACCTGGAACGACTTCTGCGTCTCCATGCCGTTTGGCGGCTTCAAGCAGAGCGGCATTGGTCGGGAGCTGGGCAAGGAAGTCATCGACATGTACACGGAGCCGAAGGCGATCCACTTTGCCCTCAAGGGGCCCATTGTCAAGCCGTGAGGAGTGCGCGAGCAGAGGGTGCGTCTCCATCCTCCCTCCACCGCTCTCTGTGCGTTATTCACCTTGCTTCCGCCCCTTCAGCGGCGTGCGAGAGAGGGTGGGGGGGGGGCGGTCTTTGCGCACACCCATGCGCGCCTGCTGTGTGTCCACTCGCACTGCTGCGTGGGACTGTTGCGAGGGGCCTGTGCACCACCCTTTTCTCCTTTTCCTGCCTTATTGCTAGCGCACAGTGGGGCGTGCGAGTGCGTGCCTGAGTGTGGGCTGCGCTTCAGCTCCGTTGCACTTCTTTTTTTCTTCTACAGGAGGTGCCGATGGCGCCGGGGAGGAGAGGACGAAGCCCGAGAAAGTAGCCGGTGCGCACCGGCGGACACCCAGAGGAAGGGCGATGACGGAAGCAGCGTGCCGTGCGACACGCGCTTTTCGCACCCCCACGCCTGCTGAAGCAGGGGAGTGCTCGCTGCTGCTGCTGCTGCTGCTGCTGCTCTTTTTCCTCCCCTCACCCCTCGCTGCCTCCCTCGTGGTGACACCTTCACTGCATGGGGCGCGCCTCTCATCCTCTGTTTTTTTTTTTTTTTCGCTCCACAGCGTGCGTGCACGTGCGATAAAACTGCCAGTGACGGTGGCGTTTTCGTGCGGAAGCTCCTCACGCGTGCTTTGAGCCGGTGCTGACATCAGCCCCCCCACCCCCTCCTTGCCTACTCGCCCTTCGGCTGGTTAGGCGCAAGCACACAGGCGCACGCACACAGTGCTCGTGGCCCTCGTTTTTCCCGTTATGTTTTTATCTTTTCCCTTTTTTGTTTCGTTTCATGTTCCGCGTTACGGTTTCGTGTGCTGTTCGTCTGCACGTCACGCTATGATATCTCTCTATAAAAAAACTATCTAATCGGTTGACTATTCTCTTCAAGCCCGCCGTCCACCACCAGCACCACCATCACACACACCCACCCACCCACACACACACACACACAGACACACAGACATAAGCCAGACGGCGTGCTTGCTTCAGATATCGTTCATCATGCACCCTTTCCTGCGTATTTTCGTGTCCACGGACCACCCCGCTTGGTCTCTGTCTTTTCGCGGTCATGTCGCGTTCTGTTATCGCTGAGATCTGTGGTGTTGTCTTACCCTGTACCGACCCCTTGCCTTCTATGCTTTTTCTTCTTTCATCTTTTTGCGCTCCCAAGACGTTTAGGCCCTGAGGATGCCATCCACCTCGCCCTGGTATCAGGGCCTAGTATCCCCACACTCTTCGTGTCGGCGGACAGGTCTGGGCTGGTGCTGTGCCGAAGAGACCTGCAGTCATGACCACGCTTGGAGCAGCTCACTGCGTATTGTGTCGACGCTTCAACGAATGCTCGCATGCACCTCCTGTTTTCTGCTTTAGCTGCGTTGTGGCAATGCCGAGCGTAATCCTGGGCCCACCCTGCGCTGCTCGCAGCGACATTGCAGTGGGGGTGGGGGTGGGGGGCCGAAACGACATCGAGCGATGTTGGCTTGGCCCGATGCGCTTGGCTTAGCCGTAGTGCCGCAGAGGTCGATGAGCTGTGGTGTTGCCATGCGTGTGTGCGTATGTGGTTGACCTGTTCGAATGTGGGCACGTTGCCAAAAAAAAAATGAAAAACGAATTTGTTTTTGCCTTCTCTCTCGATTACAGCAGCACAGAAAGAATTGTGGCAGAGTGAGAGAGCGCGCGCGCGAGATGGGCGCTGGCGAAGGCATATGTGCGTGTCGTTGCGGGCCTGTTTCGCAAAGGAAGTGTTGCGCACTGAGGCGAGAGGGACACGGAGAGGTGAGCGTCGAGTATCAGCCTATCAACAAGGATGCGACAATAATGCTCACCGTGCTATCGTTAGTGCCCCTTTTAGTAGACGAGCGTGTTGGAGCTGAGCGCATGGCGAACGTCATGGATACACCTCAAGCCCAGGGCGGACACCGCGCTGATATACGGCGACACACACGCACAAGAGTGCAGCCGTGAAGCGTGTGGACCACTTCAGCATCTCGCTCGCGCTCTCTCTGCGGCTTTTGGTGCCCTTTTCTTTCGGCTGCGCGTGTGTGCTGGTATGCGTTGCACGCTCCTGAACGCGTTTTCCCCGTAACACAGACACGTATACACATAGATATACTTTATATACATATATACATATATGTGTACGTGTGTCGGTGTGTACATGCACTTGGCGTACTTGTGCGCTGTCTTTTTTTTTTTGCATTGTGCTGATGACGCCTGATCCGGACAAGTCATGAAGGTTTGCCCGCGTGCTGTGTGTGCACTGGCATCCACGGAGTGCGCGTGGGAGAGGGCAGGTGCCCCTCCTTCTTTCCCTCCCCATGCCACTTGAAGTTTTTTTCCCATTGCCGCCGCGCTGCGTACACTCTCTGCCGTGCACCTTCGCTCCTCTCCTCCCGCCTATCTTGGATGTCCCATCGGTGCGCCGCATGAAACCTCTCCTTCAACCTGTGCTCCCCTCCTCCCCCACCCACCCACCCACTCACACACACACACCTTGTTGCTCTTTGGATGCACGTATGCACTTGCTTTGGGCACCCGCCGTGCGTTGTGCCTTTCCGTCTTAGAGCTGCACCTTGCCCCGTCCTATGCGAGGTTTTGATTGTGGCGTTGTGTTCTTATTTTTTTATTTTCTTCGGCCACACATCGGCTCTCTCTCTCTACACACACAGACACACTGTCGCGGACTGGCTATTTAGAGCGCTGCGTCTGTGCTTGTTTTCTTCGTTGAAGGGGGGGGCATCGAGAACCGACTTGACTAGGTGGCTGCGGTGGTGTGCTGCCTTGCTTCGCTTTTCCAGTAGCCCGTGACACCCACAAGAGCCATCACTTGTAGATATATACACACACACACAGTCACAGGCAACCGCACTCAGAAACTGAACTACAGGGTCACCCAACACGGCAGAGAACAATTCACTGTAAGAGAGAGTGGTGGTGCTGGTGTTGGTCTTGGTGGTGAAGTACTCAGAGGTCTGCACGGAGACCGTGGCCAGCCGCTCGCACCTTTTTTTTTTCGTTGCTTTCTTTTAGATTGTAAAGACACGCACACACATACACATACACACATATGTACATGGAAACACACCGTTCAACCCACCCATACCCCCTCCCCAATTCGCGCATAACCACACGCACACCCGCACCCAGAAAAACGCCGCCTCCTATCTGTCGAGTAGAAAGGGTAGCCTTTGGACCTGAGGTGTGATTGTGTGCGGCTCTTCCTCTGTCCGGCCACCATCATCACGGGCATGTGCCTGTCCTTTTCCTGCCAAACGAAAGCCCCCCTCCCTCCCCCAAAACCGGCGACTGGTTGACGGCTGCATTGAAGAGCGTGCGAGCGTCGCGCGTTTTTGCACCAAGGCAACTTGCGTCACGGAGGCGAAGGCGGGCAGAGGAGGGGAACCGCAGCTGCAACCGCGCACCAGCATGGACGCGTCGGCGACACCGCCCACAGTGAGCAGCGTCGCGAAAGCTTCGACTGCGTCGGCCAACACAGCCACGAGCCCGCTTCCGTCGAGTGACAGCGAGGATGACAACAAAGCACTAAACTCGGCTGCACTGTCGACCGGCTCCGCGTTGCCGAGCAGCTCTATCGCCAGCAGCAGCTTCTCCATGTTCTCGCAGAGCACGACGGCGCGGCGGGGCGAGGAGGGAAGAAAGGAAGAGGGCGTAGGGAGAGGCAGTGCAGCATCGCTGGTGCCGACCCTGACGAAGCGGTCACGTGTGTTGTCGTCGTCGGCTGCTGCGACACGCACGAGCAGCCCCGCTGAGTTCACAGCACCATTTGCGCGTCCGGCTCCCACGCGGGCTAAGGGACCTCTACCCCTTCTTTCCACTGCCGCACTAGTCGACTTGGCTGCAGTGCCGGCTTCTGCTGCTGACCCTCTCGATGGTGCCATAAGCACCGACGCGCCAATGCACGGGAACCCGTTGTCCCCTTCGCCCACCGCTTCGCCGTCGTCTAAACCCTTCCTGGTGGCTCCAGAGGAGGTGCCGACGCCTTCGGTTGGCGATGCCGCTGAGGAGGGCTCTGCGCCTCCCGCCGCGCCAGCAACACTACCGGCAAATGCAGCCGCAGCAGCAGATGAGAAGGCCGTCGATGCTGGCGCTGCGAAGTGCGTCACGGAAGACCACGAGAGTGAAGGTAGTGGTGCCAGCACATCACACTCTCTGCGCTGTGACAACGGCGTCCCTATCGACGGATGGGAGGAGACGTCACCAAACGTTGAACAGCCTCCTGCACTCCCGAGCAAGTGTTTGCCCGCGATATCGACGGAGCCGCCGCCGCTGCCTCCATCGCATGCTTCTTCAGATTCAGATGTGAAGCGTAGCGAAGACCATTCAAGTGCGCCCGGCGGCTCTCCTCATGCGTCGCCCTCTGCCCCGGCACCCTTCCTTCTCGAGTCGCCGGAGGAACCGCCAAGTCTGTTGCACATCGCCCCGGAGGAGCAGCTTCGCCACAGTGGGCGCCTGAGTGGTACGCATGACAGCGGCAGCGACAAGATCGAGGAGGCGGCGACTTCGAGGGATGAGGGTGGTGGCTGTGGCAGCCAACGCCGTCCACAGCGCAGCTCTGCTCACTGCAGCGGAGAGGCTGCCGAGAGGGGCGAGGCGCAAGGTGATGCACGCGAGGGCTCTGGGAGATGCGGGCAACTGCGCGGTAGCGGATGTCGTCGACGCACCCGAGAGCTGGACACGGAGGCCTCCCACACGTCCCCGCTGCACGCATCCGGGAGCCGATCGCATCAAGAGCGTTCCCCTGTGTGCAGCCCGTTTCCGTCCTCCGCTGCCGCACTAGACGCGGGGCTGACCTCCATGGTGGGTGCTGCTCCCAATGACGCACCCCAGCAGCCAGCGGCACACCAGCACTCCAGCTCTTCTTTCTCCGCGTTTACTCACGCTCATGCGTCCAACATGAAAGCAAGCACAGCAGCACCTTCACTCTTCGCGGCCGATGCACTGGCCAGCACCCACACTATGGCGGTCTCCTCTACGCAGTCGAGCCTGTTGCCAACCAAGCGCCGTCGCAGCTCAAGGGAGCCACCGTCGAGTAGCTGGCCGGATGCGGTCTTCCAGGTCGGCGAGGACGAGGGCGATGAGGTCGCTGCCCCTGAAGGCGAGGCGCTTCAGTCATCCACGCAGATGCAAGGGCAGCAGAGGCAGGAAGAGCGTGCATGTACTGAGGACGGTATGGTTGGCAAGGCAACAGTCGTCGCCATTACTGCCGAAGGGATGCCAGCGCCACCATCATTGCCGCTTGCGACGCACGCGCGTGAGGCCACGGCTGTCGCCGTTGCACCGCCGCCTCTGCGCCCCAAGGAACACGACGGAGACAAGCGCGCAGAGGCGCTTGCGTCCGCGTCTGCTTCAACTTTGCTGCCAGCCCCAGCCGTTGCGATGGCTAGGGGTGCTGTGTCTCTCAACGCAGGGGCGTCAACCACGGCAGCGCCGGCGTTGTCGCCAGCAGTGCTACCCGCTCCTGCGCACCCCTCCCCTCTTGGTTCATCACCTTCTGCACCAGCAGCGTCGCCTCCACCGCCACGGCCCACGACACACCACCAGCAGCCGCCGCCGCCGCCGTCCTCCGCAGTAGCCGCACTGGCACCCTCGTCCGCCTTGGAAAAGGAAGCGGCGGCTGCCCGTGGGAATCATGATGCCGGCCGTGCCGTGGCCACATCTGCCTCTGCAGCTTCCGTAGAGCCAGATGCTGTACCTACCGCGCTGCACCCCGTGCCCATCTCACCAGCACTTCCTGTGCCTGCCGCGACCGCTACGGCAGCCGCCGGCTTAATTGGAGAGCCGCACAGGGAAGCGTATCCCGCACCTCTTCTGCGCATTAACCCGCCCATCTCTCTGAACGGGGCCGTCGGCGGCAGCGGGTCTGTCGAGACCGCAGGTAGCTTCGCGACGTTAAAGAGTACCGTGGCGGGACACAACCGCCTCTCGTTGGGTAGCGTGCGCAGCAATGCGATGCTGGGGCAGACGCCGTTGTCCATGGCGCAGTTTGCGGATCGCTGGACATCGTCAGAAGAGGGGAGTCGACACGGCAGCGACGCGGACAACCGCAGCCGCCGCCGCAGCAGCCGCAGCCACCGCAGCGATGAAGAGCGAGAGGGCAGGGGATCGTGGCAATCGCACAGTGCCGCAAACCACTGCCATGGGCACGACAGCAGCGGTAGCTGGTACTCTTACACCTACGGCTCCTCGTACAGCACTGTGAGCATTACCGGCAGCACGACGCGGAGCCTCCGCTCTTCCGTCGCCGTTAGCGCGCCGTGTCTGCAGGATGAACGAGAGGGGGCAGTAACCGGAGGCACGGCAGCAGCTTTGGGCACGAGGATGGTCAAGCTAGTCGAATACGAGGAGGTCACCCCCGTTGTCCGTGGCAAAGGCGGCGTGCCGGGCTGGCTGTGCTGCGGCCGCAAGAAAGCCACGGGCGGAGTGCGTACGAGCCGCATGGAAGTGCACCGCGTGTGCTTCCCAGCGGAAAACACCCACCGAGACCATTCCATAGGCCTTTCTGCTCTGCATGCAGGGCGGCACAAGGACCTGCCAAGGCGCGAAGGCAGTACGGCGTCGCCGGTGGCGACAGCTGGGGCTGTGCGAGCGAACATTACGGCTCGCAGCGAGGACAGGGCGGAGAGGCGGGCGGGGCTCGGCGGAATGAGAAGCGGCGGCGCCGCTGGCAGCGAAGGCAGCGGGCCTCCGCGGGGACTCGGGAGCGCGACGGAGACACCACACAGCAGTGAAAAGGACACTGCTGAAAGCGTCGACGAAGGCGTGGGCGAGGCTGCAGCATATGCCGGTTGTAGAGGCAGCACCAGCAGCTACGCCGACGGTGAAGCGCCACTCATTAGCCGGGCCGATACGTTAGCTCCGCTTCACGACGGAGCTGAAGAGACGGACGAGGGTGACAGCGGCCTTCGCAGTCAGGGCGAAGAAGCTGAGACGGCTGCTGCTACTGCCGCTGCAGCTGAGCAGAACAGAACACCTCCACTTGACGTAGTAGGCCAGGCTGCCTTCAGCAGCTCCGCGTCGGCGCCGCGTGCGAAGCTGGATGTGGCGGTGAGCGTGAACACCAAAGCGTCTTCTTCGACGCACTGGTGGGCTGAAGCCGACGGTGCCAACTACTCCGGCGGCGTGGGAGTACTGGGAAGCGATGGCAGTGTGCCGGGGGGCGACGGGTCAGCTCCCTCTGCTGTCGCAGACGCCGCTGAGGCTCCCGACCACCACAATCGCGCTGGTGCTCGTACCGGAGGAGGAGGAGGCGGAGTGGAGGAGGAGGAGGAAGGCGCGGCAACCACTGCCTCCACTGCACCTCATCCGCTGTGGACACTCTTGGTGTCCCCAGAGGAGCTGCCTCGGCTGCGCGCGTGGGACGCGGAGCCGCCTGTTGCCGCGAGCACCGGTCGTTTGCACCAGAAGCGGGAGGCGGAGCGACTCGAGGCCAAGTACAACGAGGAGGCGATCGCAGCTGCGGAGGAGGCACAGCAGGCTTTCCGCCAGGCGGTGCGGGAGCTGATGGTGCGTCCACCTCGACAGTGTGTTTTTGTTTCGGTGCACGGGCTGCGGCACTGGTGCTCAGCGCTGCACTGCCCGCGGCAGGCGCCCAGGGCGGGTTTGGCAAACAGTGCAGCGGCCGCACTTGCAGGGGGGTGGCGCGATGCATGGGGCGGCAACGCGCAAGCAGGCCCTCCGATCATAGAAGACCCGAAGTGGATGGACGTGCGGCTCGCTATATACATGCACGACAGCGCTGGCGAGCGTCTGCTGGCGGCTGGCTCTGTCTTCTCTCTGCCATCAAACCTGGAGGCGCTGCGGCGCTGCCTGGGATGCGGTGGCGGTGGCGGTGGCGGCGGCATTGTCGAGCACCCTTCCACAGGCGGCTACGGTCGCGACAGCTGGTCCGACCTGCTTGTGTTTCAGCTTCCGGAGAGCGCGTCTGAGGGCGCTGCGGAAGACATGCAGCAGGCAGAGGCGCGTGATCACGACAACATCGTGTCCATCACAGCAGAAGGCACAACAGGACACTGCAGCGACCGCGGTGACGGCGGTGGCGACGCGCCAAGCCATCGAGCCTCGAAATGTGGCCTGGCAGGCAGCGGCCATCTTGGTTCTCTTGACGGTTGTGGAATCCTGTACGTGAAGCTTGAGGAGCGGGGCGAGCGCTGGGTATCTCTGGGTGATGCGTGCGCCGGTGCTGCGGCGACGCGGGCAGGAGAGGCGGCGTCTTGTGGTACGCGCGCACACTCACTTGTCAAGGATGCGCAGCCGGCTGCTGCAGCCGCCGCCGCCGTCGGGGGTGGGGCCGAGGGCCTCGTGACGTCGTCTCAACAGGATGAGGAGGAGACGCCCCAGTCGAGCGTGGGACGGCGAACGGAGCCGTCGTCGCCGTCGTTGTCCTTACCACTCGCAGGGGAAGCGGCGCCGCCCTCTTCCTCCGCTAGCGAGACCACAGCGGGTCGTGACGATACGCGCCATGCCATTGGGGCCACGTCAGACGTGGACAGCTTGCACGCTCGCGCATCGGCCGACGGTGGCACCGACGAGCGTGCACAGGTGACAGGGACGCGGCTTGAGGAGTACTGGGGGCCCTTGGCAGTCTCACCGCCACTTTTACCGGCAGACTTGTGCAAGCTCCAGTCGGATCAACCACCGCTGCTCACCGCGCTCGGGACCACAGCAGAGGCAGCAGCGAGCGCTGTCGCATGCCCTGGGCAGCTCTTGCCACAGCTATCCTGCCGCCTGCGCTGGGCGCAGGAGCCGCAGCCCGGATCTAGAGCTGCGCCGGAGCCCGCCCCACGAGTAGCATCTGTGGAGCAGGGTCTGTCAGCCTGGGCATCGTTGGGGACTGCCATCAAGGAGTATGAGCGCGTGTGCCGCTGTGCTTCCACCGGTGCCGTGTCGGCCGTCACAGCCGCGAACCACAAGCCGTTTTGGCCACTGACAGTGCTGTGGAACACAATCCCGCCGCACCTGGCCGCAGAAAATGACAAGCTGCGAGAGGTGCGGAAGGCGAGTGTCGCCGCTTCTCCTCTGCAGCGCTGGTGCGGCGGGGAGTTGGCGCCGAGAGGGCACGCGATGGAGACACTGATGGTGTGCTCTGTGGTGATGCGGTGCGCCGCTGCGATCCTCTTCGCCCACGAGTTGGCCGATGTGCCAGAGAACCGCTATTGCCCACCAACGTCGATTTCGGTCACTGGTGGCTGCGATGGTGTGGTAGTCGAGGGGGCCGCTGCTGTAGGAGCTGGCGACGCGCACGGCACACCTGTCGCGCATCGCGCCCCTGTCATGCAGTACAACGTTAGCTTTCACGCCGTCCTCACGCGTGACACAGCTTCGTCGCTTCTATTCACAGTGCACAGCGCTGCATCGCCAGCGGACGTGTTTGGCTTTGCTGTGTGGACCCCGTTCGACGCCGCCTCTGCGGCGCATGTGCAGAGCCACCACTGCCATGAAGACGCCGGCGTCGGCGGCGTGGCGGATGTGTGGCTTCCCCTTTTCGCTCCTGGCAGTGCTGATGCCACACCACTGACGTCGGTACCGGCGCAGCAGCGGAAGGTTGCGTCGTCCAGCATCTCTTCTGCAACGCTATCAAGCACCAACAAGGACCAGAACCGTAGCACGACCGGCCTACTGCTCGTTGGCTGGCTTCACTGCGACGTGGAAGCCGTGTTCTTGCCGTCGCTGACCGAGGCGGCGGTGCAGCAGCTGTGGAACGGGCCGCAGCGTAGCCTTTCCTCCCTCGCCGCGGCGGCCGGAGGAGAGTCAGGGCACGACGGATGCTGCATAGGACATGGCATCAGCGTTGAGGACGACACCTTGGTGGACTTCAGCGTGATGGAGGGAGCTGGCCTGCGGCCCTTGGCCACGCCGTTCGGCATGCCACTCTCGCCTACACCGCTGCGCTGGGACGACTCTGCGACCTGGGGGAACAATGGCACTTGTGCGCACGTGTACTGCGAGGTACTGGCTTTGCAGCGGCAGCGACAGCAGGGGACCGGCCACCAAGTCCCACGGTGGTCGCCCCACGCGGCTGGCGTCTTCGCCCCCGCATCGTCGTCATCGGCGGCTCCCGCCGTCGTGTACAGGGCCCACAGCTCCGGCTATCGCCTCAGAGCCGCAGCGCGCACTGACTGCGATCTCATGAGCTTCGCTTCAGAGTCGGATGGGCAGGGCCGGACCGCGCGCTGCGCTCCGCTGAGTGACAGTGGAGATGAGGTTGAAGTGCGAAGTGCCTACGATGCCAGGACTTGGACTAGCGCTGCAGGCGCGGAGCCCAACGCGGTGCTGCCCGTCACGGACTCTGTTGCACACACAAATCATCCTCGCTGGCAGCACACGTTTCGTTGCGGCCTCGCATTGCTGTCGAGTCTTCACCTGCGCGTGTTCGACCTTTGCCAGCACCGTCTTGGTGGCGACGGCAGTGAGACGAAGCCGCAGGCCGCAGAGAGGGGCTCTGTGCGGGCACGGCTCAGCGGGGCGTCTGGGGGACGGGCGAGGCTTCTCGGCACCACAAACGTGTCGAGTTGGCTGCTGCGAAGACTGCTGTGTCGGCCATCTGGCGAGGGGTGTGCCTGGCTACCGTTACTGTGGAGCCCCGGGGCGGCTGCCGGGCCAATGACAGCCTGTGCCACGGCCAATGGCAAAGGCAGCTTTCAGCAGCACTTCTTCCCTTCTGTATGCAACGGCTTTGTGCTGGTCGAGTGGCGTCGCGTGCCTCAAGCCACCGCCGTGGCGCGGTTACCGTGCTCTAGAGAAGCGAGCTCATGGTGCGCCTCAGTCACACGCCGCTTGCTCGACAGCAAAGGTCGCCGCACGACGGCGCCGGCAGCGCGCACAAGATCATTCCTCGGGACATTGAAGAAGTTGCACGATTTTCCGCAGCGCTGGTATCATCCAATGCCCTTACCTGGGACCGAGCCGAGCAGCGTGACAGCAGCGCCCACGGCTTACTCGCGCGAACTGGGGTGGATAACCCCTGAGGTTGTGCCGTGGCTGCGGATTCACGAGGTACGACTACAGTGGCCCTGGCTGCAACATCTCCTCTGCATGCATGGTGGACAGGCGCAGCTCTCGCTGCGTTACCCTGCCGCACAAGGTGAGACACGCCTACTTCCGCTGTGCTTGTTGGTTCCGTTGTGCGAGTTGGCAGATCCTTCGACAAGCACTGTTTGCGGAGGCCGGCCATCAAGCGTGCACCCACGCGAGACGCGCGATGCGGCTGCTGTCTACGGCATGGTGCTCTCTGCTGCACCATCGGATGACACTCCTCCGTCACCAAACGCGGCGGCTCCAGCAGAGGCGACCCTGTGTCTTCCGGCGAGCCCGTTCATCGAGGTGCAGGTATGGTGGTACCCCCGCAACGGTATCGGCAGCGCAGCGGGCGGCGGCTTCGATGTGCCGCCTCGTTTCATCGGCCGGGGCGAGTGGCGCTTCCCCGCGCACGAGGAGGCTGCAGAGATGCGAGGGTTGGTTGCAGGGACAGACCAGGGAGCGTTTGAGGAGGCGCTGAATTCTCAGCTGACCACGGCAGATGCGGCAGGGTTTGCATGCCTGAGCGATGGCGAAGAGGAGAGCGGGGCTGCGATGGGGCCGGCGCCGTTGCCGACGGCTCTCCGCAGCTTCTTCACTCCACATGAGGCGGACTTACGCGTGGCGCCGGTGCACAGCACTGGTGTACCACAGCATGTGGAGGGAGGCCTGCTGACGTGGCGTCTCATGTCCGTTCCTCGGCTGTTGTGCGATGGCTGGGGTGAGTTGCCCCCCGCGATGCCACGCCCGCTGCCCGAGTCGTCGTCCTGCGTTGCAGGGCCGTGCGGAGACGTCTGTCGTCCGTTGCGACCGTCCCCTGCTGCTGTACGGGCCTCTACTTGGGCGTGGCCAGATATTGGCACGCCAGCAGTAGTGCATGTCGAGGTGTGCGACATGATTTGCTTTGACCACACGGATGGGCCGTGCATCGACACCGCGCGAGCCACCGCAGCTGTGCAGATTGCAGTGAGCGGCACCACGTGCGCCGGCTCGCCGACAGAGACCCCGCCCGACGAGTCAGCGGCAATCACTGAGGCGAGGTGCTGGATGTATCCTGGAGACGCCCCACCACCCGAAGCCCCTCGTGTGGCGTACGCCTTGTCTCCGCTCTACAATACGGCCGCGAAGGCGACGGACACCGGGAGCAACATGGGCGGCAACCAGCAGCAGTATCAGCTGCCACCCTCGCAGGCTTCTTGGGCGTTGAAGACGCCGCCGCGGCCGCCGCAAGCGACCGCGGCGGCAGGCGATGGCGAGAAGAGTGCAGCGCGCAGTGTCATGCCGGGTGCTGGAGCATCTCGCTCTCCGGCAATGGAGGTGCAGTGGCCACCACGTCGATTTGGCTGGGTCGACGACGCACCGCCGTCCCTCTCTGTGTGGGTGATGGCACCTCCGTCGTTGTCGGGGGGCGCCGGGGCAGCGGACAACACGGCGGTGGCGGCGAAGGAGCGCGTGTGGGGAGCCGTTCGATTGCCGGGGCTGGACGCCTTTAAGAGTACCTCGGGCGTGCTGTGGCTGCCACTCTTCCAAAGTTACGCCGCGCCTGCTCTGGCCGCTGAGGTGCCGCGCTGTACTGCCGCTGCAGAAGACGTGGCTCTGAGCAGCAACAGCGGCAGCAGCAGTGGCAGCGGCACCGGTACCGGTACCAGCGAAAATTGCGGCGCAGTCTCGCCGCCACCATCTCCCTCAACAGCGGAGCGGGCACACGGCGGCATTGCCGCGACAGCTCCGCCGCAATCAACTCTGGCATGTGGCGATGCGCCGGACTCGTTGATGATGATGGCCGCGCCGCGCGCCGCGATTGTGGTGAAGCACGTCGGCTTCGTTGCGGTTCGGTACGCACACAACATGCAGAGGCGCGCGGCTGACGCCGTCACGACCAGCGGCACGGAACCCAGCGCTGCCGGGCCGCGTGTCCTGCTGGTGCGTGTCGGGCCATTACATCGACGTTTTCCTGTGAGTGTTGCTGCTCGCCATCCCCTCTCTTCCCCCTCATCTCCTCCGCCTTCCGAGTCCTGCACGTCGGCGTCGGAGGCGCCGCTCACACCGCCGTCTGACGCCGCGCTCACACATCGCAATGCAGCATGGACAGCTCTTGCAGCTGCCGACAACGCTGCGGGCACTGCTGCGGCGACAGGAGTTCTCTTGGGCAACGTCAGCAGTGATGCAGATGTGCTTCTGGGCTTCGAGGCGCATCAGCTGTCGGTGCACGCGCCTGACGCTGACACTGGCCGGGATGTTTCACGTGAGGCAAGTAGCTCGAGCCGCGTCGCCGTGTTTCCTCTTCCACGGCGCGACGCGGGCGATGACGGCTCACTTCAGCTGCGTGTGCAGACGCGGGTGGGTGCTTCAGCGGCAATGGCCACCAACACCATGTACTTCGATCCCGGCGGCGATGAGGCGACGCCAGAGAGTGCCCAGTGGGTGCCGCTCATGGTGCGCCGCCGTCTTCACGATGCTCACGGTGTTGGCTACGACGGCGAAGGCGAGAGTGTGGTGGCTGAGCTTCTCGTCCAATGGCGGGTCGTGGACTTGTCTGCCGCCACCGCCCCGCCGCGCGCGACCTTCTCACCGACGTCGCTGCAGCGTCTTGTGAGAGAGTGCTGCGGCGGCGGCGGTGCTTCCTGCTCTTACACGCTTCTCCCAGCACTGTCTGCAGCAGCGCAGGCGCACCAGAATCCATTAGGGCAAAGTTGCGCCGACGCTCAGCGGCGTGCAGGCTTCTTGGAGTTGCCCGGCAGGGAAAGAAGAGGACAGGACACGATCACCACCGAGCAGGCGTCACGAGTGCTCTCACGTGTGCTGCGCACAATCCAGCCCCGGCGCCGCCGGTGTGTCTATTTGACACTGGACCAGCTGCTCGTGCAGTGCAGCGCGCGTCAGCGGCGGATGTGGGCGGCTCTGCAACGAGGAACGACCGCATCGCCACAGGAGATGCTGGTGGACGGCGGACACGATGACGCCGCCTCGGCACCGATTCGATTTCGGTTGGAGGTGCAGCTAAGGTGGCCTGTTGAGTGGAGCGCGGCGTGGCGCGGCATCGCATCCTCGTCGCCGCGGCGCGTGCCACTGGAAGCCGAGATTGGCGCGGCTGCGAGCTTGCCTCCTGCAGCTGCCGCTTCCGCAACATCAACGGCGGGCACGGTCTCCCTCAACGTGTGGGTCGACAGCGGAGAGGGCGTCTTCGTGGAGAGCAGTTCTCCCGCTGCTTCCGGTGCTGCTGTTGCCGACGAGGCGGCGGTATATGCGTCAGGGGAGCGCCTCCTATCTTGTGCGTCTCTGCCCCCGCTGTGCTTGGTCTTGCCGTCTGCGGAGGACCCCGACCACCTACTCGGGGACCTGGGGCTTGCGGCGCGCTTCTGCCTGACGTTCGCCCTCTTTGTTGTTCCGCAGTCGCGGGGTGACAGGGACTCCCGCGAGAAGGCGTCTGACCTGTGTGTCGGCACTGGCCGAACGCCCATGGCGTCTTCTCCATCGGTGCAGTTTGGCCTCACATCGCTTCTACCATCTGCTAGCGGCAGGAGTGGCGGTGGTCCGCCGTATGCGGACGCCACAGGCGCGGATGCGAAGGACGGTGTAGCAACGGTGCCACCGCTACTCCGCTGGCGCGCACGCGTGACGGAGTCTCTGCCAGTGCCCCCGCCAGCGTCGTCAATATTGTGCAACTCGCCGAAGGTGCGGGACCTCGCAGTCGACAGCGGCAAGGCGATGGGAGACGACGGAGCACGATGCGACAAGCACATGCCGTCATGGTTGCTCTCCTCTTCACCGGCCAGCTCTTCGGCGGAGAAGGACGAGGTCATTGAGGGTGACGGACACACCCGAGCCGCAGGGGCCACCGCTGCACCCCTGCTGCCGCGCACACCAGCGCTGGCGCACGTCACTGTCACGCGTATCGAGCTGTGTGGGGTCGACCTCAGCCTTGCTCGTGGGGCGGCGCAGCGCCATCTTCGCGTGCTTCCTCCCGCGACGGTGACGGTGATGACGACAGACGTCACAGGCGCTGCAGCCGCGCCCACAGATCGGAGAGGTGGCGCGGCCAACGCAGCGTCGACCGCGCACCAGCTACTGCCGTGCCTGCTGTCCCTCAGACCCACTGCCGCGTCTCCACCGATTCACGCCACCTCAACGCCGTCGTTGCCCATGACACGGCTGGACCAAATACAACCAGTCCCGCCGCCGCCGCAGCGGTACATGTGGAGCACTGATGTGTGCATTGCCGCACCTGTATCGCAGCTCGTCTTCTGCGTCAGCGTGCCCGTCGCCTCACTGCGTTCGGCGCGCGTGGAAGAGGCGTGGTTGCCGCCGAGGAGCCCCTCGAGTGAAGCTGAGCATCAGGACGCAGACGCGCAAGGCGTGGACGCGCGCTGGCGATCGCGGCACGGCGACCAGGTGAATGTGGTGGGCAAGGCAGTGTACGCATTGGACCTGTTGGCTCAAGTGGAAGGCGCACGACGACCTTGTAATGACAGTTGCCTCGTCTCGGCAGCACAGACGGCTGATTGCGTGCGTGATGTCGTGCTGGAGGTGGAGAGCCTCGTGCACGGCCACTGGCTCGGCCGCCTCTGGGTCCAGGTGGACATCACCGCTGCCGACCTCCTGATGCGCGATGCAGCCTCGGTCTTCTTCACCTCGCGCATGACCCTCAGTGTTCAGCGCTGCAGCGGTTTCGCCGTTGGTGATGTGCCACTAGCATACCGCGCGGAAGAGACGTACGTGCGGCTGCGTGAGCGGGCAGCGCTGCTGTGCGAGAGGCGTGGCAGGCTGCCACGGCGACTGCGCCAGCAATTAAAGGAAATACGCCAGATTCGACGTCAGTTGCGGCAGGGGCAAAGACAGCAGCGTGACGGTGTGCTCGCCAACCATACAGCTCTTTCCAGAGCAGGGGTGGTGCGGCTGACGTCTGCGTGGGGCGAGCGAGGCACTGGCGCTTCGTCGACATACACATCCAAGCCCTTTGCGCTTCCGACAGCGACGGAGCTCGTGCGCCACAGATGCAGGGCAACAACGTCGTCATCATCGACGTGTGCGCCGCTGCTGTGCTTGTCGCGTGATACGAACACCGCACAAACCACAAACGACGCGGCGGCGACCGTGCAGCTGGAGCTCTGCCAGGCGTCAAGCGGCGTTACCGTAGCTGCTGGACAGATGGTGATACCCCTGCACTCCGCACGCACGCTGTGGCGCGATGGCGCATGGCAGCCGCCCGTGCCGACGGTCACTTCGCCGCTGTCGGTGCGTGTTGATCTTCAGGCCTGCACAGTAAGCGAGGTGCACACTCCGTGCATCTGCCCGGTGACCCCTCCCGGAGGTGAGGCAGACGTAACGGCGACGTGGGCGGTGCACCCCGCGCGCGGCGACACATGGCTTACCTGCATCTGTTTGAAACCGACGGCAGGCGGCGACGGTGCTGCGACGCCGCCTCGGCAGCTGTTGCTGCGATGGGTCTACTGCTTCGAGGCCACAGCGTACCCGGAGACGGAGCACGCGGTCGACATGCCGCTGCACTTGAGGTCGTCCTCGACCGCCACTGGCCATGGCGGGAAAAGTGCGCAGACGCCGCAGGCTCGTTTCCGCCCGAGGGACGGCGCGCCAGTGTACTGGTCGGGAGCAGCCATGCAGCTGCCGCGAATCGGCCCGGTGGGGGCGACAATCAAGCGGGTCGAGCTTCTGGAGGTGACCCCGGTGTCCTGCGCTCACCTCCTTGTTGGCGGAGAGGCTTGGGGGGTGGCACAGCCGTCGCCGCTCCGGTGCAACCTGCCGACACGGGATGCCTGCATGACGACGCGGCTCGCCTTGCATGCGTGGACATTAGCGGATCAGCTGTGCTTTGAGGCGAGGCGTCGCCAGGCGCAGGACTCGGGCGAAGACGCACTCATGTGGCTAACCTGCGGGGGTGCCTCTGCCGTCGGCAGTCGTCGCTGCAGACCCGGCTACGAGGTGCTTATGGGCCTCTATACGAGTAGCTCCCTGGCGAAGTGTGCTGCACAGCTTCTGGAGCAGCGGGGGCTGCGAGCGACCGGCGCGGAGATGCCCATTGCACCAATCGCACTCGCGACGCAGCCGCCGCGGTGGCCTCCGCATGCTGGCGTCAACGCACCGGTGGCGTGCAATGCCGCAGGTTCTATCAAGGCTGACGAGTCGTCATCGCCGCCAGTGCTTCATGTGCGGTCTCATGCCTCGACGAGCCCAGCCAAAGACGTCGTCGTCCCTGGTGCGGTCGGAAGTGGTGGCGGCGTTGCGATGAGGGCCCTGACGTTCCGGTGCAGCGGCGCCGCATTCGCTAAACTAGAGTTGGGGCAAGTAGACACGATCTCATGCTGCGTTGTTGCCGAACGACGTCGACGCGACCGCGGCGCTGCTCTCCGTGCTCACCAACCACCATTGGCCGAGAACGGCAGCGGGGCCGCCGGCCGCCCTGAGGCGTTCATTGTAGTTCTGGATGCCGGCAAGGCGACATCACTGCTACAGAAGCGGTGCTCTGCCGAGGACCTGCCACAGGCCGCCACAGGCTCTTCTCCTTCTCTCGCCTCTTCGCAGCTCACCGCCACGTGGTTGCCAGCACTGGAGTTGTCACATTCGACAATGGCAGTGCCGTGTGCGGCTGCAGCGCGAAGGGCAGATGCCCACCACGGCACGCAGAAGGCGCGCTTGCAGGAGGTACGAGGCGCATTGCTGCGCGTGGTGCTGCCGCTGGTGCAACCTGATCCAGTGGTCGCGGCAGCCGGCGACGGCAAGGCTGATGACGATGCCGGCAGTGACAGCGGCGACGAGGTGGCGACAATGGAGGAGGAGCAGTTTCGCATTGAGGTGGCTGTGCGAGGTCGCCGTTGCGGCGCCGGCGCCGACGAGGCGGCGACCACGGCGTACTACGTCTCCGACCCCTTGTGCGCATCCGACATCTTTCGTAGTGCCTGCAGTTGTGGCGAGCGGAGCGGCATCGGCAGCAGCGCAGACACGACGGCGGCCGCGGCTGGCGGTGACTCTCCGCTTCGCATGTCCCCCTCGCAGTGGCTGTCAACGTTGGCGATGCGCCTTGTGCCGGCGCCGGCGTCTGCTGGGATGACGGGCTCAGCCGCCTGTGAGAGCAACGAGAAGGAGCGGGAGGCTGGGCCGCTGTCGCCTCGGATGGCTCCGACAGCAACGATGGAGGTGACGTGGGCGTTGGACGTGCTCGGCGTGCTGCGAACCAGTGCCTGTGCTGCCGGTGTGGTACTGGCCTCCGCGAAGTGCGCTCGCCGCCGCGCCGACCGCCACGCTGGAGACTGGGCCCATCGCACAGAGGCCGTCTTCGGCTCGCTTGCATGCATGGCCGATGACACAGACGAGGACGACGACGCGGGCGGTGGTGGGGTGGGGATGCGGCAGCTGGAGGCGTACGCGGCATGGAACGATTTTTTAGCGGCCCAGGACGGCGTGGAGAAGATGCGGGCGGCGCAGGCGGAGCTGCGGCACTGGCGTTGCACCATTGTTGGAGTTGAGGTATCAGGGGTCGAGTTGCTGTCCTGGTGCTCTACCGGAGTCGAAACCGACGCTGACACGGCCGACGAGGTGTACGATATTGCCCAGTGCACGTCCCTCCTCGCCCAGCTTGTGCTACCGATTGGAGCGCCAAGCAGCGCGGCTGGCGCGGATGCGGAGGGGCAACCGACGCAGGACAGCGATGGCACGGGGAATCATCATCGACGTCGTCTGCGCAGCAAGGGTGGGCTCGTGATGGGTGTGGCCCGCACCACTGTGACTCGCATGGATCGCGGTGCGCGTCTGGACACGGAGGCCGCACCGACCTCTTGCGACCGTGCTACAATGAAGGGCAGCGCATGCAGCGCACGATCTGTCGCCCCCGTCATCAGCAGCTCTCGGCCACGGCGTCATCGGTACACCGGCACCTTCACCCCACTATCGTGGAGCATGGCCGTGCCTGACATGATTGGCCAGGCCGCCGCCGCCGCCGCCGCGCACAGAGAGGAGAAAGGAACAGCGGCGACGGTCGGCGGAGACCCCGCTGCGGGGCTCACTGTGTGGCAGCTCCTTTCTCGCGCGCCTCCTTCCTCGTCCTCGGCTAGGAATAGCATCGACAACAGCCACAGCACCGCGCAGAACACGACCCAGCTGGTCTACAACCTTGGTGCCACGCAGCTCGCCGGCCTCCTCCACGAATGCGCCTTGTACCTCGTCCAGGTACTGGCGCGCTGGCTTGGCGATGTGTACACAACGGAGGAACGGGAGGCGCTGCTGGAGGCGGCTGCTCTGTACCCCACGCAGTGGATGCAGCTGGCGCCTGTCACGCCGATCATGGATGGCACCCAAGGTAACGCTCGCGTGCGCTTCAAGTGCGCCTACAGCTACCACGGACCTGTGCTGTTGTTGCCGAAGAGCCTTTCGACGGTGGTGCCGTCGCGCATCACAGCGCCACGTGCTCTCGCCGACGCCGTCTGCTGCGCACAGCTCGATCGCGTGCAGCTCGCGTACACGAGCTTGGACGGAGCAGAGGCGACGGCGGCCACTGCGGGGCCACACCGTCGAAATGGCACAAGTGCCGCAGCGGCGTGGCCGAGCCGCTTGTCGCTGGTGATGCGAGTTCGCGTCACCACGGAGAGAGTCGTGGACGGTGCTGTGGTCCAGTCTCGCAACGTAGCGCAGTGGCACACGCAACTGGCACCGGTGCCGTGCGGCGGCGCGCCACTAATCACCGAAGCGGCATGGGAGAGCGGCACGGTCGCTCCTTTTGCACCGGCGGCCTCCTCCCCCTCCGCCGCAACTTCGCAGCCCACGCCAGCACCGACAGCACCAGTGGCGACCCCTGTGCCGGTGACCGTTTCGCCATCCGCGGGCGGAGCGGCGGAGCCGCCTCAGAATAGAGGCGGCGATGTCCACCAGCGCATCGTCACCACCGCCTCAGCCGCCCCGTCGTCGGTGAAGGAGGTCGTTCCTCTGCTGCCGACGACATCCTTTTTCTGTTGGCAGCCACCGAGCCTGGAGGAGGCGATGGAGGGCTGCAGTGCGGCACACACGTCCGCCGCCGTGCCTGCGGCCCATGCCACGGAGACGACGATGACCACCACCTTGGTGGAGATAGTTTTGGTGCTGGCAGACGAGAAGACGGAGGAGGGCGACAGCGCTGCGGCAGACTCCCAGGGCCGGCTGCCCGGGGGCGGCGGCGGTGTCGTCGCGGGCACCGTGGTTGGGCGTGGACAGCTTCGCCTTGGCTGCTCGAGCTCGAAGGAAGTGGTGTGGGACGTTGCAGAGGGCAGAGTGGAGAGTGGGTGGCGGCTTTACGCGCCTCTCTCGGTGCGGCTGCCTGTGACCGCTGAGGCTGCGCTGCCTCGCGGTGGATGTGACGCGTCCACCTCTGCTATCGCCCCAGGAGAAGGGGCGAGGGGTGAGCCGCAGCCCTCTTTGACGTTTTCGTTCGATCTGTTGATCTTTACGGCACCAAGCATGGCTCAGGTGGCCGCATTGCAGGCTTCCCGGGCCGTGCAAGCCGATCAGCGTCGTCGCAGCTTGTCTGTTCTCCAGCGCACGGAGGAGGCCCTTGCCGCATCAGCGGCAGCCGATTATCATCTTCACGAACAGGGGAGTGAGCTCAACAAGCGCGTTTGCACCATCGCCGCCGGAGAGCCACGCGTGACGCTGCGCCAGCTTTCGCAGATGTGGGTGTCGCGGAGGCCGTATCAGCTCCTGCGCGTTCCGCCCATAGTGATCCGCGTGGACACGTTTGCCGTGCTGGATAGCGTTCCTTCGTCAACAGCAAGGCGCGTTGCCGCGTTGTCCGCCGGCGGCAACAACAAGGGCGGTCCCACGCGGCTTTCTCAGACGCTGTGGACGACGCTGCGAAGGCGAATGGCGCGGCGGGTCAGTACTCATGACGGCACGGATGCCGTGCCGTGCCCCGGTCAACGTTGCAGCGGGGGCGGGCTCAGCGGCGGCACAAGCGACGCTTCCATGTCTGTCGAAGTGCAGGCGTGGCTTGTCGACGAACAGACCGGCGAAGTTCGAGTTCCCGTGTGGACACTTCTCTCCAACGGACCACCGCTGCAGCGCAGTGGTGGCGCTGCCGCATGTAACCCCTCGCACGCACCCTCGTTGGCGTCGCACCTTCACGCCGGCCGCACCATCTTGCGCAATGCTCAGCGCCTCCGACTAGACTGGTGCTCTGAGGACGAGGGAGCTCGCCTGCAGAGCATGAGCCTGCCCGCGTCGCTGGCGGGTCTTTTAGGCAGCGCCTCTGTGTCCTACATCGCCACAGACGGATCGGCGTGCACGTGGGTTAGCGGTGGCCTGCGCCGTCGCTGCGCGCAACACACTCGCCACGGAGCCTGCCACGCCTTGAAGGTGCAGGGCAGTGCAGGTGGAGCCAACTCTGGCCGCGGAGCTGTTGAGCCAGTCCCACCGCTCTTGCGATCTGCCGCCCATCACACGAATCCGGGCCGCCGGCGCCGCCAGCCCCTTGTGCCGACGCCTGCCACGAGGGTGGCCGCACAACCCTCACCACCTCCACCCACACCCGGACTTGACTCGTGCACAGCCTCTTGCCAGTTCGACTACGACCTCTACAGGTCTCACTTCCTGAGTTGCGCAGCGGCTGCGCAGGATGGGCAGGCGACGACGCCGGGGTGGCGCTGCGAGGCGCACGCTTGCGTCACCGGGTCGCTCCCTGCTGCCTCTCCCAGTACGAACGCTGCCTCACGGCTGTTTCACAGCGCGACGCTGGTGGGGGGCCGGATTTGGCTGCTTGGCGGCTGGATATCTCCAGCGGGGGCGACAACACTGCCCTCAACGCTCGCAGCGCTAGTGGGCACAGCGCGGCTTGTGGAGCGCCGACGGCGCGAAGTGCGTCAAGCCGTCACCCACGGCCGCGACAACGATGCCACGGGCGACCGCCTATCTCCCACACCTCTGGCGGAGTGCGCATTACGTTGCGCGAGCACCTCTGTATCCAGCGCGCCGTGCAAAGCAGGCAACGTACCGACCTCGGCCTCCCTGCGCTGGTGTGAGGTGGTGCAGTCCGTTCAGTGCCTGAACGACGGCTTTCCAGCTCCGCCGGTGGATGCACCCTGGCCATCCTCGCAGGCGGAAGACTCCACGGACGCGGCAGAGGCGACAAGGCGCTTGCTTGCCGCGCCGCCCCGACTGGCTTGCCACGTGGCGGTGACCTGCGGAGATCGATATGTGGCTGTGTTTGGAGGGTTGATGGCACCTACCGGGACAGACGATGACGCGCCTGTTGCGACGTCGGCTGTGCACATCTACGACACTGTGCAGGGGACATGGTCTGCGCAGTACGAGCCCAACACCGGTGACGTGCAAGGCGAGTGGCCCGTGGCGCGCTACGGCCATTGTGTGACCCCAGTTCCCGGCACCGGCGGCGCGCGGCAGCCCCGCAGCTACTTCGTCTTTGGAGGGGCTACCATAACACCATCTTGTCCCACAGTCCTGGTACCGCCAGCGCAACTTCTGTGGATTTGGACACCCGTGCCGGGTGTCCTCCAACACGGCCGCAGCGGCGCCGTCGAGGATGTGCCGGTGCACAGCGCGTGGAGGCGAGTGCAGCTGCCCGTCGAGCTCGCGACCCCGCTTGCCGGCCGCTTCTTGTCGCAGCTGCACACCTACTCCGCAGTGGAGGTGGCTGCCGCCGTATGCGGCGCTGAAGAGACCCTCGATGATGGGGCGGCGGTGCCCTCTGACCCTGGGCTGACAACCATGGTACTTTGCGTCGCAGGGGGCATGACTGCGCCGGCGTTGCACACGGTACCAGCGGTGGCGCACGATCAGTCGCCTTTCGCCACGAAGGCTTCCGCACCCGACGCGTACCGCGCCTTCTGCGAGTGCGTCGAACCGTGGTTTGCGCACCCGGCGTCTGATGTGGCGTCGGTGCTGGTGGCGTGCGTCTGTGAGCGCCAGCAGCAGCTGCCGTCTCTGCCCGCATACTCTGCACCTTCTTCACAGACACGTACGCGCACACATTGACGCCGTGCGAGGCAGTGAGATGAGAAGTTTTGTTGCTGGGACGTGGGCTGTGCCCCCCCCCTCCTGCCTGTCTCTCCCCCACCCCTTCGGTATGCCCCCTCTTCGCATGTGCGTGTCGATATATATGCATGTGTGTATTTTTGCGTTACCTCCCGCTGTGTTTCCAAAATGTGTGTGCTATTCCTTCCTTCCCCGTTCATTCACCGTCCCCCCGCGCCGCCCCGCCCCGCCCTGAGGGGGCAACGGCAGGGTACGCTCAGCGCCAACCCCATAGAAAGACCAAAGAGGCAAACAAAGAGCAGCAACAGGTCCGCAACGAGCGACAGCGAGCGTGAAACGTTGACACCCACACCCGCGTAGGGGCAGCGACCGACGACCCATGTGCGGCCGCATCGACTGTGCCCAAAAAGGTGAGCGTGAATGGGGGTGGAAGAGGCACGAGCGTGTCCAAAGGCTGGGGATAGGTGCGCCAGCGTACCTGTGCAGCTGGTGCTGCCAACCATCAGCCCACTCCGTCACCCAGAGTTTCCTCGTTCCCACTCCCTTGGGTGCTCCTCCGCGCAACGCCAGTCGTGTCTCCTCTCCCCCCTCTTCTCGCCCGCCGCAGAGGACAACAACGCACTCGTCGCTTTCCATTCCTTGCCAAGCACATGCAACACGCACGCATCCCTGCACACGCCTTCGTGTCCTTCTCTTGTCTCCTCCTCTTTGGCCACGTCGTCGTATCGTTTTTCCTGTGTGTGCGCGTGTGCGCATGTCTCTCTCATTGCACGCGTGGGACCTCGACAAATTGCCTCATCACCCAGCAGGCCCTGAACACACACACACACACACACACATAAAGGTACGCACAGACGCACACATAGACAGCTTGCCGCACCCCTCGCACCCCCTCTTCTCCTCACTATCCACTGTGGCTGCGTCTTCTGTGATACCCCCTCACTCCCCTCTCCCTCTGTCTCCCGCTGCCCTTCTGGGCGCCCACCGTGCACACTCGAACACAGCGGCAGTCGTGGGGGTGTGGGGTGCACATAGGTGACCCTCAAGAGCACATAACATATTCTTTTCCTCCCTCCCGAACAGACGCACTCATCCGCCTCTAACGTGCTCAGCGCCTTGTGTGGAAGTACGACGACGACGACAGGACGACTGAGGTAGCTTGGCGGAAAATCGTTGCCAGCTCCTTTCCTCGCCGTCCCCTCTCCCCTCTCCCCCCTTCCCCTCTCCCCCCTTCCCCGGGCGCATCTCTTCTCTTTGCCACGCGCTCGTCATCGTTCCTTCCGTGCTCGTGCTCTTTCCCTTTCCCTGGACTCATCCCTTTCGTTTTCTTGCGTGGACGGAATCCCCTCATACGATGCGAGGCCGGCACATAACACGGGTGGTGGCGGCGTTGCTGGTCCTGGTGTGGGTGGCGGCCTTCGTTGCGGAGGTGCCGGTGCACATGGCGGGTGCTGCCGATCCGCGTGACGAGGACGCGAAGGCCGTCGATGCCGTGCTACGACTGCCGGAGGACGACTTCTACGCCGTGCTCGGCCTTGATGAGGCACGGGAGGATGCCACCGAGCGCGATATCAAGAATGCCTTTCGGCGGCTTTCAAAGAAATACCACCCCGATGTCGCCACTGGCGATCAGGACTCGTACCGCCTCGTGTACCAGCGAGTGCAGCGCGCATACGAGATCCTCGGTGACCGCCGCAAGCGCAAAATCTACGACATTCTCGGCATCGATGGTGTGACGAGGCTGGAGAAACCGCAGCAGCAGCAGCAGCAGATGAACCCCTTCTTCGCCTTTTTCGGTGTTGGCCAGCAGGCCGACGCGGAACGCGGTAAGGACATGGAGCTGCTGATGGTGGTGCCGCTCGAGGACGTCTACCGCGGCGCTGCCCACACGTCCAGGTTTGCCAAGCGCAAGATATGCCGTGCGTGCAAGGGCACCGGCGCGCGCAGCGGCGAGGACGTGGTGAAGTGTCCACACTGCCAGGGCCGCGGCCGCCTGGTGCAGCGAGTGCAGATTGCACCCGGCTTTGTGCAGCAGATGGAGCAGGTCTGCCCGCACTGCCAGGGCAAGGGCACGCATGTGGCGCACATGTGCCCGGTGTGCCGTGGCAAGATGGTGCTCCCTGGAGAGGCGGTGCTGAGCGTGGACATCGAGGAGGGTTTACCGGAAGGGCACGTGCTGACGTACGAGTTAGAGGCGGACCAGGCACCTGGCCAGGTGCCCGGCGACGTGCTGCTGACGGTGGTCAGCGCGCCGCATCCGGTGTTCCGTCGCAGTGGCAACGACCTCTACGCAAACGTGAGCATCACGCTGAAGGAGGCGCTGCTAGGCTTCAAAAAAACCTTCACACACCTGGATGGACACAATGTGGAGCTGCACTGGGACGGTGTAATGCAGAACACGCAGCAGGTACGCATAGCAGGGGAAGGCATGCCGCGGCATCACGTGCCATCTGAGCGGGGCGACCTCTACATCACTTATAACGTGCTGCTGCCCGCAGCGTTGACGGCGGAGCAGCGTGCGCTCTTCCAGGAGCACTTCGCCTAGCGGGTGTGTGCGTTTGTCTGGTGAGGAAGGCGCGAAGAGACCCCGTGTTCTTGCTGACGTGGAAGAGGGATGCAGGATGATGTGTGGTGGTGATGGTGGTTGGGAGCGGCTTTAAACATCAGTGCGGCCAGCGGCATGCAGCGCGTTCTACGGGGATTCCTCTCTGTTTTCTGTCGTCGCGTTATATATATATATAGATACATCTGTATATTGGCTTTGCCACTACGGTTGTGCGGCTGCCGAGTCCCTTCTGTTCGCTCCCCCTCCCTTCCCCTCCCCTCCCCTCCTTCTCTGTTGCCGTCGCTGCTGTTGTTGCGTTGATGGTGATTGCATCATTATCGTTGTCGGTGGCGTCGTTGTCGCGAACTTTAGTGTGCATGACGCACACGCGCACGTGCGCAGGCGTGCACTCGTCGTGTTTTCTTTCATTTTGTGGGCTTCCTTTGTTCCGTCTCGTCCCTGTGTTCTTTGTTGTTGCTCTCATCCGGCTGTGTGGCCCGTGTGGGCGTGCGTGCGGCGCTCTCCTCGTGCTGCTATGGCGGTACTCGAGAGCAGGCATGCGAGAGGACGCGGCGGCGCCTCGCCTCGCCGCCGCCGCCGCACTGCCATTCCGATGCATCTCTCTTAGCTTTCTTCACCTATGTGCGTATGTGTCTGTTTTTTAGCAGAGCAGTAGGGGTGGGGTGATGCGCAGCCGGCGGCTGCCGCCGCACGTGGGGATTGGAGACGACCGTCTGGTCTGCAGACGCCAACCAGCATCCTGCCATGAGTAAACCGGCGGCAAACAGCTCCCCGCGTCTCCTCGCCAGCCGCTCCGCCTACCACCGCTCTTCTTCCGCACACGTTCGTTCTCCATCTCGTTCCCTTGTACGTGATGTGCACGCTTACACACGCGGCTCCGCAACAGCGCTCGGCGGATGCGGATGCTCAGGCACGGGTTCGACAGATGAAAGCGGGGGCACCGTTGCAACGACGAGCCGAGAAAACAACATGGACCGTGTTGTGCGGATGTACTCCAGTAATGCATACATACCGCTTGAATGTGGCGGCAGTGGCGATACATCGCTTGAGTAGCGAAGTACGAAAAAGGCAAACGGAGGTTGGTAAAACACAAGAGCCCCACGGCGGCACACGCAGTCAGCTCAGAGGTCATGGGCTATCGAAGGACGGTATTGCGGATGAGCTTCACGTGCCTTATGCACACGCTTCGCGCAGCAGGCGATACCTGTCGCGCGGCCACTGATTGTTGTTACCCCCCCCCCCCCACCGTCCTCACCAGTTATGACGTCGAAGGCAGCATCAACCCCATACCGTTATCTATCCACTCCACACTCGCTCTTTCCTTCTCCACTGTTGCCTATCCTTCAATATCCACACAATGCACGAACGACTCTATGACCGACAACGCAAACCCTCATCTTCCACCTACACACTCCGTCCTTCTTACTCGGTACATCACCTGCCAGTGGTGCCCGCACCCCGCTGTATACGCTTTCCTTCTCGCTCTCGCTCTCACTTTCTTATGCTGTGACCCCCCTGTCCTCTCTTTTCCCGCATTCGTTGTACGTTTTCTTGTTTCTTGTTTTCGTTCCTGTTTTAAGTCTCTCCGACTGTTCCATCTTCCCTCCCGCGTGTCCGTCTGTACATGTGTGATCCGTTACGGATGTGAGATGGACGTGCTTCGGCGACGATTAGCTCTCTAGTCGTCCCACCACACTCCCCTCCTCTTTCCCGCCCGCGTCTGCGTTGCGGAACACGCCACAAGGCCGACACACGCACATACTCTGCCCTGTCGCTAACCGGACCCGTGTAGTCATCACTACTGCCAAGCACCCCCGAAGATACACCTCCTTTCGTTTCTTTGGCTTGATCGTTATCAGGACAGCCCCCTCCTCGCACGTCACCTTCGCCGACCGCCATAAAGGACAGCGACTGGGCAAAACGTCCGCACCGCTATACGCAAGCTAAAGTACGAAGAACGGACACTCAGACTACCCCCCCCCGCTCCGCCATGATGCGCTCCAAGCTGGACGGCGTCACTTCTGGCGTCGCTGAGGCACACCAGTTGTCGCCGCTCGTCGCCCGCCAGCGCTACCTCACCGTCAACCGCAGCGGCGGCTCCTTCTGGTTTGTGCGCAAGGACGTGATGCTGAAGAACTTGCAGGTGAGTCAGGACAGCACTCTCTGGCTGGACGTGGAGGGCGAGACGCCGGAGGAGCGCCGTGCCATCCTGAATGACCTTCCGTGGCGCGTGAACATCCCGTCGGCGGTGCTGGATGCTGTTGCGAGGCCGACGGAGAGTGACGTGGTGGAGCTACAGCCGAGCCTGGCGCAGTACGCTCACGGTGTGCTGAGCTGCGCCATCAATCCGCTGTACGACACCACCGATGAGACCGCCGCGGTTGACGAGGACAACTTCAGCGGCGAGGCCTTCGACGCCGCTCGTGGCTTTGTCTGGTGCTCGGTGCTCATCACGGACACGCTGATCGTGACGATGCACGACAAGAGGTTCCTCGGTCTGGAAGAGGTGGTGCGGGCCCTGGAAATGCGCATGAATCCGATGGACACGACCAGCCTCGGGAACAGCGTGCTCACGCCGAGCATCGTCTTCGCCACGCTGGTCGCGTACTCCAGTGAGATGATGCTGCCGGACCCGACGACGCTACTGAGTGAGGTGGACTGCATCGACGAGATGGTGCTCCTCATCGCGCCGGGCGTGCGTGACCAGCCGGACCTGCTGCGGCGTATTGCCCTTCTGCGCCGCCGCATCTCCTCCTTCCGTGGCCTGCTCTACATGAAGGAGAAACTGCTGCGCGAGTTGGTGACGCCCTCCATGCGCGGCAGCTTCGTCGCGTGTGACATGGTGCACGTCATGCCCATCTACAAGGAGGCGCTGGACAAGAACACGAAGATGGCGGACCGCCTCGACGACGCGCGTGACATCTTGAATCAGGCGAACCTGAACTTCGTGACGGGTGTGTCGATGCGCATGTCGCAGAGCTCGGCGAACATGGACTTCAAGATGCAGATCCTCAGCCAGGTCGCCGTCATCTGCCTGCCGCTAAATCTCCTGGCCTCCATCTTCGGCATGAACTGCAAGGTGGCGTGGCAGGCCGATGACTATCCCGACCTGAGAGCCTTCTGGGG
The DNA here is from genome assembly GCF_000227135.1 of Leishmania donovani. NCBI lineage: Eukaryota > Euglenozoa > Kinetoplastea > Trypanosomatida > Trypanosomatidae > Leishmania > Leishmania donovani. The sequence continues at coordinate 413,418 of NC_018252.1, read as the reverse complement.
CATTGTCGCTCTGATGGTGGCGTGGGTGCTTGTTTGCAGCATCCCGACGATCCGCCATATCCTGCGCGGCAACGCCGCCAAGGCTATTGTCCCGACGGACAGCTAAGCGGGCCGCGCACGGAGTGGGTGGGTGCGCCTGCATGTGCTTACATGAACCGTGCCGCTAGTGGTGGCCGCCTTGCCGTTCAAGTGTAGTGCCTTCTGACTTAATTTCTTAGCACGCGTGTGCGTGCCAACCTTATTCCTCCTATGTGTCATCGCACGGCCGTCGCCAACCTCGTCGTCCTCCTTTGTTCCTCCGACCTCCGCGTCCAAAAGAACAACACGACGTACGCACTCAGCTCCCCCCTTCCCAGAGGGTTGGCGCGCAGGGTGCCGTCATGCACGCGCAGCGTCAGCAGCCGGCGCTCCCTCCATCCCCTCGTCTTCGTTAAAGCGCGCTCTTCATACTGCCCCTTCTTCCCTCTCCCGCCGCCTTCGCGGCGTGGCGGTTGCCCCAGCCCCTTTTTTCGGCTAGGGCGGGTCCGGGCCCTGCTCGCCGGCTGAGGGTTCGGGCCCCGCTCGCCGGCTGAGGGTTCGGGCCCTGCTC